>NW_018108207.1:371526-431320 GCF_000183805.2 Loa loa
TATATATATATATATATATATATATATATATATATATATATATATATATATATATATATATATATATACCTGGTAGCGATTATTTTTTTTTTTAATTCACAATATGATGTATTAATTATGGATAAACAAGAAAGTCAATTTGATGAAGATGTAATATGTATTAGTAGGCTGAACCTGTAAACCATATTAATAATATCTTGGCAAATGAATACCGACTTGTAAGTACTCAGTGGTATCACTGATTAGATTCTCAACTATAAATGACTCAGTGCCAAATTAATAATAGTATGGAATGATTTTAAGAAAGTCACTGCATCTTGAACCTTAACACTTACATTTTTCCAGTTTAAAACTTTTACCTCTGCAATTTTAACTAATGCTTATCAGTTTTTTGAGGTTAAAGAAAACTGTATCCTCGAACAAAATTGCAATATGTACTTTAGAAAAATTCACTTATGGGTTTGGAAAGTAGAAATCTGAAATATGAATATGAATGTGGAAAACACTCATTATATCAACAAATTTCCATATGATACACATTGCATCGTAATAACGATTCAATGGAAAATTATTTGTGATCATCGATAAGACTTCATCAGTGATAATTTATTCACAAATATCTGTGTTGAAATAATGTAGTTAGCCTGAAAATCAGGCCGGTAGAGTTGCAGAGAACGCAAACTCTTGATATGCCTGTGACTAAGAGAAAACAGTTTGGTAAGGTTAGATAAATTACAAAGTAATTTTATGATTAGATTCGAACCAGACGAGAAAGAAAAGACAGATGAAGGAAGTTACGAAAATTCAGTTCCGTTGTTATTGAGAAGTGGAGGGAATGAGCAGAATTTCAAAGCAAAAGGAATTAATTAGAGATGATTAATTTTCACATTTCGTTGGTTGACATCGCATAGTGACCAAATTTGCTTTAAATTTTCTCATCTGTTTAGAAATTTTTATTGCCTTCAAGAATCCTTTTGAATAAATAATAAATATTATTATTAGAGTGGTTATATATATAATTGCATACAACGCACGTGTGTTAAATTTAAACCCATAAAATAAGAAGCAAAGTTTAAAATAAACTAAAAGATATCATACAGCTCAAGCTAATACTAAAGAATATATTTTGAAATAATACATAGATTGATTGGCAAATGCATTTCCTGTAAGCATGCTTGCTTATCAAAGTTCTCTTCTTTTTTTCTCTTTCTTCCCTTTCCGTAAGGTTCAGTTAATAATCACAGATCCTTCAGGCTATCTTCTCAATTTTATTGGCATGTGTCGTACGTATTTTTATAAACGAAAACCGTTTTCGTAAATCTTTTATCATGATTTTTTCTATCATATATAAGTTCGAACTAATTATATTAAAGGTCTGAGTATCGAAATATGATCTTCCATTAAAAAGAAGCATCCCTATTGAATAGCGGTAAAACTGAACTAGCAAATACCGAAGACAATGCAGTGATGAGAAACACCTGCATGTGATACTCAACTGACAACTTATAGGTAAATCAGTTGTGATACTGTGGAAGCATTATAAAAGAACAATATGAAAGTGGTAACACTATTAGAGGACGAAATGATTTCTTATCAATTTCTTTTATTTGTACTATGTTTTCAAATAAAGGCTAAACAGTTTAAAAGATTCAGTTAAAAAATTAAGACGAAATAAAATGTGCAGACAACACCAGACTTATTAAAACCGTGTGTAACAAATAGCTAGACGTAAAAATAAGTTCTCGACATATCATCACATGAAGTTTAACACTACCTATTGCAAATAGTGATAAAATGCATGCAAAATCCACACAACAGTGATAGGTTGCATTAAAAGGTTACACTAAAAGAAATGACAAAATTATTGAACAAAGAATTGAAAGAGAGATCCATGCTGATAAATTAGCCTTTGTAAAGTGATGCAGAAATAATTAAGAGGTATGGGTACAATAGCAATAGGATGGATTGATTCGATTCTCGCATAATGAAAATAAATAGCTAAGTCCTAAAGGACTCATAAAGTAAACCCGCTGAAAAGATGAATCCAAAATACTACAGAATTTTGAATTTCTTTTGAGAATCAACGGTGAGAGCCACGGAAATGAAATTTCTTCATCATCCTTTTAAAGGACGGATGATAACGGACTACGATTTCTTTACATTAGAGCCAAAAAAAAAAAAAACAATGAGAAAGGCGGACGAGGAGAGTCACTTCAGTAATCCCCAAGTTTTATTTCAAGTTTAGGGCTTAAGAATAAGGTTTCAATCACCGGGCTTGAAAAAGTAGATGAATTGGTGCAGTTGGTAACACAATCAGTTCTTATCCTTCTTCCTTTCATCATCTTATTTCCCTTTTTGTCTTTCTTGTTTGTTGCCTGGTTGCTTCTTTTTAATCTGCCTGAAAAACATTTCACTTTTAGGCTTGCATCAAGACTTTAACGTCTGGGACATCTATGATATTGTGTAAATTGTATATATTTAACTGGAAAGATAATTATGTAACTTCTAGCTGTAACGTCCTAGCAAAGGAGGTTCTTTTATGAATAACTGTAGCACAAAAATGTACTATTTTTCTGAACTTCGACAAGCTAGCGATAAAAAACTTAGTCTTAGCTCTTTTATATAAAGCCATAAATTACTGCTAGTCTGATGAGTGACTGTATACAGAAATAAAAAGCCGGAAAATAAATATAATTTTCTTAGAAATTTGGTATCAAGAAATCTTTATTTTTTGAGTGATTTCATAGTTGGAATTATCCATCTTAGAATTTCAGATTTTCGACTTTGCTTTTCCTTGGAAATATTGCTGTGGATAAGTGAATGAATAAGTGGGACATAGGCAGCTTTACTTTAATTATGCTTAAAAAAATCAATGTATAACAGGGGAATCAATATATAACAAGGGAACTCATCTGGAAAAAGTTGCCAAAAATTGTCTTGTTCTCAGTTCCTAACGCTTTTTGTGCATCAATCAATTAAGTCTAATTACTTTTGCTGCATTACTACAGTGAAAGGCGTTGTCCACATACGGATTTTATCCTCTTTGGAGAAAAAAGTTAATTAAAAAAGCAGAAGAAAGAGAATAGACCTTTATATGCTTTTCTTATGCTTATTTTCCATCAAAACTACTCACTAGGTAAAATGGTACATAGGATGGCTAACGGTGCTATTACCGTTTTAATAGATTTATGGCCCTGCGGGTGATGACGAATTTACTTCCCTTGCAAGTGACATCCTGGTCGCTAATGTAGGATCCTCTCATTTATAACTAAGTATTTTAACTTTTCCAAGTGTTCCCTGATGATGTTTGTCCTGCTATCATGATTCATTAAAAATCTAGCTAATTTAACAATCAATGAAACAACCAACTCTGGCCACACGAACCAGCAATGGTCTCTGTTCTCATTTTTTTTTTGTTTTTTTGGTTCATGGATTTTTTCCTCTTTATATGTAGATTTAATAGCCTACTCGCATTGTTTTGGCTCACATTGTTCCGCGCACTTATTGCTCAGTATTTTTTTTTAAAGACGAGAATTTGTCAGGCAAAAGATGCACATAATTTAAAAGAATTGCTTCCTAATTTTTAAAACTGTTCCAAATACTTCTGGAAAAGATATTCTTGAGACATTCGTATCGTATCGGATTATTTACGGACAGCTCACTTGCCCACGTCCAACACCCAGTATTTTGAAATGATCCTGTCCATCGATATTATTCATTGGTTACCAAGCTCCGCAACGAGTGTATTAGCGTAATAGTGCATTAATAATTTCAAAATAAAGATAATTTTTACACAAAATTTTTAATAACAATAAGATTGTTAAATCTGAAATAGACTGTATTCCATTATATATCGAGCAAAGTTAAACATTAGCTGTCGTGTGGTTTTGAAGCGCATATCCATTTCTGACAAGTTCTCTTCAGTAAAATGAAATCAGTTTCAGGTTTTTAGTTTTGTCAGGGGAAAATTGGTTTAAAAATTCGTGTTGACTAAATAGAACTGAATGAGGAAATTGTTGCAGATGTGCTTGAATTTTTGCACACTTCCATGAGCGTCAGGAAAATCAGAAGAATAAGGTTTTGTTGAATTTGCTTGTTTGTTTTATTGCTGTATTAAATGATCGCACAAACTCTAGAATGCTTACTACAGAGTTGATAACATGCTTGATTCATTTGTAGAACTTTCCGGATACATTTTATTGTTTCAAAATCTTTGCGTTTTTATTAGCAAAAAATTAATTATAAATAAGATTTAGCCTTTGTTTTGCATTACCGTGATCTGTGATGTAAACTTTGTTACCATGATTTTGGAATAAAGCGAAATTAATCAACTATTAGATGGCAGAATTATATGGACTTAAATCTATGCAGGGTTCCAAACTTGAATGAGACATACGTCTCTTTTGATAACACCACCTTTTCATAAAAAGTAAATTGTAAAAATATGGTTCAGTTTAGTTTCTAATAAATAATACCTACGGTACTTAACGTTGCGGTGGAAATTTTCTTTCCAACATTATCTCGATTTGTACTAAAGATGAGCTGTTCTGTAATTCGGGAAGAGTCGCGAAAATGTGTTTATTTATGCATTCATAAATGCTGGAAAAATGGGTTGGAAGAGATTAAATTGTCTATTAGGATAAAGTAGATGGGGGGAGTGAAGATTTAGGACGATCTTTTGGGATGATGACGAAAGCTTTCAGCACTGCCTTGCATTCCATTTTGAAAATCTCGCGCAAAATGAATGATAAATTCTATCTCCTCCCCTTAGAAATATCGCAGAATATAAGTCCTACATTCCAGATGCTGCCTATTTGCCATATTGTCAAAATTGTCCGCATTTGGAAAACCTGGAAGTTCGTTGCCAATTAAATTTCATGACCAAAATTTTCAATTTTTATTAATTAATGATATAATTATCGTTGTTTCTAAACTCACACAAATATAACAACTGTTTTTATATTTTTAACTTTGCTATTTCGTTTTATAACATTTTCTTGAATCAATTTTTGTTTGAAATCTCCTGAAGATCCGAAAAAGAAACTAACTTTGTTTTCTTAGAAAATAGAAGACTTTATTCTTTTTTAATATAAGTAGCTGATTTCAAATTCTCAGATTTGACCATCGATCAGTTCTTTCGTCTTATTCAATCTAATTCCAGTCGACATGGTTCCATGACAGGCTTCCCTAAAAAGGCTCACTGTATCAATCATTAATCAGCCTTTCAAATCTGTTCAACTATCAGTTTTTCATTTTGGTTCGAACCCTTATTTTTTGGAAATTAAGTGTTCAGAAAGTGGTGGTGCCCGTGCATGCAATGAATATACGTTAATATGGGTTCGAGCATTGCCAAAGTGTCAGCATCAAAATGAAATTTTCAAATCAATTTCCTTTCATAAAGTTTTATATTTTATAACAAATAAAAATACTGAACAACATTGCAAAAGTTCAGAAAAGAGATTGGAAAATGGGCGATGAACTCACTTCCAGAAATTTGTCCGTATCAGAAAAACTCTAAGAAATGGATTTAATTAAAAAAAAAAATGCAGCTCTCGGTTCGTATTAGTGGATAGATTTTTTTTTTTGCAAGATTTATAGGCATATTAAGTATCTTATATGGAGAATGGAGGGGCGGAACAACAATTGGATAACAGAAATAATCGAAAATCCACATATAGACCGTCATCAGTTTACATCGAAAATGGCAAAACGGTATGGTTTTTGTTGAAAATAAGAGTACTAATTTAATCCATCGAAATTCTAACTTCTATATTTTGCAAATTCCTTCCCAATAATTAAGTCCAGAACTTGGCTGAAATTGCGTTCAAACCGACAATCTAGTTTTTGTAGAGAACAAAATATTAGGTTAATTTTTTTTAGGTGACCGAATTGTTTCGCTTATCACCGGTAATTGTGTTTTTACTTGGTTTTGTGCCACCAATGACTGGTGCTTTTGCAGCTATAACCACAGCTTTAATTTTTCACAGTGAACAAATTAGCAATTACAACTGGCAATGCGGGGCAAGCATACACTCATATTTCTAAAATTTGATGGTTTTTTTGATATTGATGTTTCAGTTTTCGGAAATTTCCAAATCCAAATTGATTTATATTGAGTATTTAAATAATAGAGCAAATGCACGAATTTGCAGAGGGCCAGACTGCCATCACTTTCACGAATAATAAATTTACCACTGGAACGGTTACTTTGGCAGTTTTTGGTGTTTGTACACACACCTGTTCGAATCGTTGAATTATTCACTGGTTGTAAGTTTTTGTAACTAGACCTTGTGACAAAAATTGAGAGGTAAATTAGATTTTAAAACTAATCGGAACTGTTTGATATTTCTTTTCTTCTGTATGAAATAGAGAATTTTTTATTCCCAAATTATTATTTTAATTTAAACTTCTGTTTGCAGTTTGTCGCTACGGACGTTTAATGGATGTGAACTATCGACATAAACGGTTTTATGAATTTGCTCGATATGTATATTTTTATGCCGGCAATGCAGAACTGTTCTTTATGATTGGTTTGTCGTTACTTGGTGAACGTGAAAACATTCGTAAGTAATTTCAAAAATTTATAGTACAGATGTTATCCAGGAAAGAATCCTGTCCCTTAAATCCTATAATTAGGGTGAAAGCAAAATGAATGAATCCAGCATCTCTGTTCACAGCATTGAATTTCATCTGATGAGACTGAATACATTAAATGTATACTTTGCTCTTCAGATAGTTTCTTTAATTCTTGTAATTAACAAAGTTGTTTTTCCAAATTTGTTTATTTATTTCAGAGGTCCATGTTATACTTTTCTACATATTTGGATTTTGTGGCATTAGTTTTTTCACGGCAAATCTTATTTGCCATCGACATTCACTATATTTCCTTCCTCCATATGTTAGTTGCTTAAATTCTGTGCATACGAAAACGGTCCATGTGTTAAAACTTTAATTTTTGCTATGATGAAATCAAGTCCCCTAAAATTGTATGGATTTCAAAATCAGGTAAATCAAAACAAAAGTATTAGAATCCCTACAGACTTTATCATTCCGCTTACCCTTTAATTTTCACGTTGCTAAAGAAAATTTGTGGAGGGTTCAATTTTTGATGGTATTTCACAAACAACGTAGACACTGCGTGTCACAGAACGGGGGCCTTTTTGCACCTCCGAAAGACGCATGATGTTTATAGGCCCAATAATTTAAATATCTGCATACAACTTTAACAATGCTTTACAATGCTGTTACCTGCCAACTGTTAGCATAAATGATGCTCAGCTGATTTTGAAAATTAAACTAAAAATAAACTGAAGCATAAGAGTTAATATTTTTGATAAGAGTCAATATCAATATTTTTGTAGGGTCGTCTGTCATATTATTTGAAATTTGCTTTCTGCACTATTTATTTGTTATCTATTCCTATTTTGCTAACCTCTTTCTTATTGTATTGGAAAGTCTGTGTTACAGCTGGTAAATACTTTTTCTGCAGTTGGTGATAAAAATATCATTAGCGTTTTTTGCTGATAATGCTCTGAACCTATTTTCTTTTTTAGTATTAGCTTGCATTTCTCTACAGTAACTTTAGTTTGAAAAATGCGAAAAAGTTTTAAAGCTTTTTGATCGAAATAGTTGAAATTATTGAATGATTGGTGCAAAAATCATAGATATGAACTGGAATATATTTCTTTTCTTTCATTTCCTTTACAAAAAAAAAAAAAGTAAGCTGCAAACTTTACTTTAACTTATTTTTGAAATGTAATTTTAGCGTATGAAGTATTTGCGATATGTGAATATGTTGGTGTCTTCTTAAATATCGCTTACCACGGCTGTGCATTTTACGATATTCGATATAAAGTGATATTTAGTGTCCGCCTAGTCGAAGCAGCGGAATTTTCATGAAACTACCCAAATGCGATCAACCGATGTAAAAAATAAGATATGTTCAAGTAATGCAACCTGATCATTAATATTAGCGGCAATGAGAATATGGATTTCACTAAAATTTCCGAAAGTTTTCAGCGTTTTTTTGAAGACCACGGAAAAACTCTGAAGAAGTGAGCTTCACTTTTTTTGTCCGGAAAAAATTGTATAAATATTTATATTGTACTTGTTTGGCAGTAAAGCTTAATTTGAATATTTTTCTGTTTGCCTATATGGTGAAAAAAATCCCATATTACCTAAAAAATGTTTATTGTCCGACTAGCTCTTTGTTACTAATTACTGCCATTTGTTCTTATAATCGTTTCATTGGGTTTTTGGGTAGGCCAAAAACTGGAAATGACTAATTATATCTTGTAACTGACTCCAAAATAAAATGCAACTGAAAGTAATCATCCCATTCTATTTACTTCACAACCAGAAAAAAATGTCTTTCCCTCCATTCTTTCGTAACTTATATAATACCAGCTTCTTAATTTAATCAACTCCAGTTAGTGAAAATTTTTTTCGATTTGGTAAGTAAAAAAAATTTGAAATTTTGTTAAAATGTTATTTCCTTGCATTAGGAAGTATTGACGTTAGTCCACGTTTTATCAGCTTGTCGTGAATTTGTAACCTTCATCTTTGTCTTAAGTAAGCTGCCTTATTAATTATTTTGAAGTTTTCTCGGTAGCTCTGAATGCCAGAACACATTCGTTTAAACACATGATCCGTCTTTGATGATTTTGTCACAGCAATTTAATACGGGATTACTAAGGCCGAAGAAATCCCGTGCTTCTGTGACAACGATATCACGGTAAATCCCATACATCCCATTTATAGGTTATAAGTCTTGAGAACTCTCGAAAGAGGCGAAGTGCTAATTGAAGTTTCAAAATGTCAATTGGTTCAAATTCTGTTGAGAACAATGAAAATGTTTCAAATGAGCTGTCGCATATGTACCGAAATGAATAACAACGATTTGATGTTTCGCTTGGAAAATTTGTAATATTTCCTTCTCTGCGAAGAAAAGTAATCACAAGCAGAATATGCGACACCTTGAAACTCAAATCATAGAAAATGACTTGAGACAGGTTCGGTTAGCAGACGTACCCTGAATTAGCACTCTTAAATCAAGGTCGAAATACAGCTTCGATCGATGGATGATACTACACATACATGTATACATCCATACACACATGCATATACACAGATACATACACACACACATATAGATACAGACTCAATAACGAACTGCACGGCACTACTGCTTCAACCATTGGCTGCTTGCTCGGTAAATTCAATTTTAAATACGAACTCAATGGAAACACTTCCGTGCAGACACATGTCTTACGACGGCTGATGGGTGCTTAACACGTGTGTGTCTATGTATATATATATATATATATGCCTGTGTCTGTGTGTATGTATCTGTGTATGTTGTTCATTCACCGCGGCTTAACGTTATAAGGAGTGCGTCACAGGTGCAGTACAAAAGGAGACATCAACGTGCCATGTTCATTTTTACACATTCGTTTATGTTGCATCATTGCTTATTAGTACAGGGAACCACACTGCGTGGAAAGGGAGAGGTACCATAAAGCGAATGTCGCCCACTTGTGGCATTAGAGATCGTTGAGTTATGGGAACCAAATAACCTTCAATATGCTTGAGAAAGATTGCCTTTAAAGGGTGGTCTCACTGCCGGCTTGAATGAGGTGACATCTGCATGTTTCCCTAATAAACCATCGTAAACAAGTTTCTTTCCTATGCGAGTTGTCAGGAAATAATCAGGTCAAGTTAACTTATATATGCCGCAGAGTTCGCTTATACTAACATTCCCTGCATCAGTTGACCATTCATATCAACAAACTTGACCAGCCTAATTATTCTTCTAAGTGTTGGTAGGAAGGGACTTTGCCCTTCCTCAGTTTTGTTAGGCTTAACTGATATCTCCATGACGTCCAATAATATTCCGATCACTTTTAACAGCTGGTCAGATTACTGTCGGATAATGGTTGCCTGAAAGTCTTTCTGCTCTTTTTTCTCAAATCTTTCTGCTTTTTTTTTATGTAAATGTTGTTCATTTCCAACCATTGGTATATATACTGAGAGAACAGAGCAATACGGCTGTAATCTTTAAACGATTGTCAGAGAATGAATGTCTTGTATTGTTAGCAAGTGGGTTGATGTATCTTCCGATAAAACGATCAGGAAATCAGTGGAGTAAAGATCTGAGAATGAAGAAAATATGCAAATTCTTGTATTAAAAAGTACTGTTGCTCGAATTTCTGATTACATTTTATCAACTTTGCTGAGTCGTTATAGTCTGAAAGCAGTATTATATCATACTGTTTTGTAAGGCGTATAAATGAGGTATCTGGTATTTGTGTCAGCAATATTGATACTCTATAAATATTCTCCATAATATTAATATGCTTGATCAGGTCGTATCCTAAATATCGATATATTATAACTGATGTTATATGAAATATCTGTTCTAATTTTTATAAATGTTTTTGACATTTCTATTAACCCATTCTCTTCCATTATTTTCAACACTTTTTTAAGGCTTTTGCGCACCCTTTGAAAGTATCGAATTGCATGTTACCGCGCCTCATTGGATTTTACAACAAAATTTATAGCAGCACAAGAATAATTCATTTCCAGTTCATCCCATAAATTCATTTCCCTGAATCGTTGTTGTGTTGTTTATTAATTTTTCTTGCCCTCATCAGCAATTATTAAAGTTGAAGTTAATGGAATTTTCTGAGCTGCAGAAGATTTTCCGTTAACAGCGCCAATCGTTTATGCTAGGATCTTGCAGTATCATCTTCACATTCAGTGAATAGTATCATGAAGTTTGGGGAGTATCTGGAAAGTTGCAGAAATAATTGGGTGAAAAGTGATAGAGCTGTAAATCATGGAATCAAGTATAGGTCATCCCCTTTATTAGCGAGGAAATTGGGAAAATGTAAGCTAATAAAACACTAATAGTGAAAGAAAGTAAATCACAAAATGAGTATTATTTTCAATGTATTTCGAATGAATCACAGAATAATAAATTAATAAGTAAAGTTAATTATTTTCATTATCCATATTATCTTCCTGCTTTTTCCATCCTTTTTGACTTCCTTCCTGTACGAATTAAAAGAGTTTTCATTGATACATTTGAAATGCAGAAGAAATGTTTTTTTATATGGCTATTAGGAAAGGTCTTAGTAAGAGAAAACGGATAAGTATGACACATGAACCTGTTTTTCTGTCCTTTGTTATGACCAAAACGTGTATATTCAAAGAGTTTAACATATCACCAAGTACTTATCGTTATGTTGTTATGGTACTTCGAAAAAGTATGTTGTTATCTCCCGATGATCACTGTATATTTCCAGTTATGTTGGCAATATCGTCATTACTCGTCTCCCTTCACTTAAACCGTTCGAATCCGATGATAATGATCATTTCTTTCTCCCTCCTCCCGTTATCTTTCCACTTTTCAAGTCATCTTTCGAAAAGATTTAATCCTTTTTTCTAATATCTTTAAATACCCACTAAGCTTCCTGTGAATCGGTAATTTTCCTGCGATATGTCATATTAATGTCTTCTTGGAAAGGTATAGCGATTGATTTTCGGTTTTACTGTACACTGCTTCAAAATGAAACTAATGCATTCAGTGATGCAAAATGTTACTTCCCCATAGAAAATGCTGGTCTACTTAGGCATAGTTTGCTGTTTTCATCTTTTCCCTCCCACCACTTCGTTTTTTTTTCGAATTCGAAATATTTGAGCTAATTTACTCGCATATAATACATGGAATCCTGTTCTCTTTAATGCCACAATTCTGCTGAGTGCTGTTTCTGTCTTATTGGATAAAATGTCCCAACATATACTGCTGTATTGAGATGATCCAAGGTGAACCTCAATCTATTCCAATTTAACAGACGGAAACTTGGCACTACATCTATAAATCTGAAAATGCATACCTTGAAATCTGTTAATTACCAGGTAGTTAGGAGATATTAGGATTTGTCTTATCGGACCACTGTAACCAAGAACTTCATTCCCTCAATTTATATTAGCACTACTCACAAATCGTTTTAATTAAAGCAATAATTGAACCAAGGATGTATTAAATATCATGCTCAATGGCGCTAGGCCGCTTTCCTGAAATTTTCGTCCGGTGGCACATAGCTTTTAATGAAGTGAATAGTTTTTACATGATTACATCATATTGCACGGATAGGGTAATCCAATTTTTATGCTTAACACATCCCTAAAGCAAATTACCTCACATTCACCAATTTTTTCGTTCATATAAAAGGATCATTTTTTTTTTTTAAAAAATTCAACAATGCAGTATGCGAAACGGAAAACATTCACGTCTGCTGTTTCTATTTTATCTCCTACTTTACTCTGCCCTGATCTTTCATGACGTCAGCTTGTAATTATTGACACACTATCCTCCATCTGAAATGATTTTTGCTTAAATTTTGGAAAAAAAAAAAAAAACTAACACAAAAATTATTTTGTCCAATTAATCAATGAATTGTACAAATCAATATTCTCTGTATAAATTAGCGATATAAGGAACGTATTATAGCAATATTCATTAAGTCAGCAAAATTTAGGGTTGGCAAATGTATGTTTTTATCATAAAAATTTACATAGTAAGAAAGTTTAACTTTCTGCTGTACAACTGGAAATCCGGAGAAAAAAAATTCAATTTTTAACACTCTTGAATGGATTGAAATTCAAGTTCAAAGTTCTTTTTGTAGAAATTCAAAATATAAGCAAGTTCTGTTTTAAGCAAGTAGTAGTCAAGTTGCACGATGGGATCGAGGGAGTGTTCTTAGGACGGGACATGAGACTAGCTGGCATCAGTCGAATTGCAACCGCTTTTCATCAATCAAACTGCCGCACTGCATCTCCCACTATCTGTTCTATTTCCTATTCCACATTTATTTCCACTATTTTTCAAATAATCTTATCTAACAAACTGTGGGTTCTTTGCAATCATGTACCTTTGGCAGAACATTGCGCCTTTTCATCTGATCTGTCTTAGATCTATGCCAACTCTTCGGCTATTAACATGGTCGAAATGCTCTTGTCCATGAGTTATTCTAACAACATCTAGTCTCATTATTCATAACACGTCAATATCGTTTTTATTATGCTCCCCTTCTTCTTTCCATTTTGAAGATTAACAGAATGATCAGATAAAAAAATAAGGGAGTAGTAGTTATGACACCTTCAATAGCAACTTACAGTTTCATTATTTATTACACTTTGATAGAGGGGATCTTTTGAATCCAAATTAACTTCTACTGATTCAAATTCAACAACCTGAAACTTTCTTCACATCCTTTTAGATCGTGTGCTAATTTTGGCATATATCTATTATTAGACTATTATTAGACATGCTCTGTTCATTCAATAAAATAGCGTGAGAAGTCGAAATATCCGTGGAAACTGTTGATTGATAGTTCAATAAGAGATCAGAAAGATGTAAATTGTTTTGAAACTAATACTGGAAGTTTGCAACTCCGTGTCAGTGAATGAAGTAGTAACTTTTGTTTCGATCAAAAAGATTTTTTGTGATTTCTGTTCAGTATTACATTCTGCTGATGCATCCCAGTTAGGAAAAGTGATGGCTGGGATGTAAATTTTTCTTTCGAAGGCAAAGATACACCTGCCAAGTATTAGCAATGTGATAACAGCTAATTTGTGGCCTTACTTTTTCCTTTCTATTTCATTGCTTTTTGAGGCGATTTTCTCGTCGCTAACTGATAACTACAACTGCAATCAATACTGCTCGCCTTATCTAAAATTTTTTAGGAACTGTTTTGCAGCATTTTTCAAAGTCCATTAACAATTATCGTATTATCACTGCAAGCTTTACTTTTTTCCACTTTCATTTTTTTATATATATATCACTTTGTTATGTGCAGTGAGACTTTCTTTGGATAGAATTTTCTTTGTTTTGTTTTCAATTTATATTGAAACCAGTAATTTGCACTGTGATGTCGTCTCCGATATGTCTTCTTTCGTTCCCTTTTCCAAATTGCTGTTTAGAGAAGTGAGAATTTGACAAAGTACTGTTAGTAACTTTGGCGATGATTAATAATACCGACAGACTGTATAATACATGGAAGTGTTCGTTTTCTTTGCTTTAGAGATCATTTGTATATGATATTTACTAGAAGAGAGGAAAGAGAAGGGAGATTTCTCATTTTATTTCAGTTTCTTTCAGTGATAAGAGCGTAAAATATTTTATACTTTGATGGGAATAGTATGTACTTCCTGTTGAATGTTGTAGAAAATTATTACCAGGCAACATTTCATACCGACCTTCATTATTACTACTTTGCAATCTTGTCTGAACAATATGCATCATTTTACTTGCTTATGTATCTTTCTTCGCTTTCTTTACCCCTAGCATTATACTGACATTCATTTTTGTAGAATTAACTTGCTGTACAAATGAAACGCCAATCGGTGATCTTACGAGTAGCTGAATGGATTGCACGTTAAATTTTCATTAATTCAAGTGAAACGGAATTTTTAACTTGCCTGAAATATCATAGGATTATTTTAATATAACCAACTCACAAGAAAAACGGCTTGTTTGTGTTGAATATGAAAAGAAGGAGGGTAAGGAAAGACTTGATTCGGTGTGGTAGGAGTTACATGAAATTACCTAGCATATTTTTTGGACGCCTTAAGATCCTATTGATTTCGGGATTCTGCATCGAGATTTGGTAAGGTGTGGTCTATCCTCCGTCCTCTCTTTCATTCTATTATTCAGATTTCTGTTTCACAAGAATTGAAGATATTGATGGAGGCGGGGCAACGATGTAAAGGTACATTTGGACCTGAAATTGGGTATGAAATGCAATACTGTCAGGATGTCATATGATTTTAGCATTTCGGTAGTCTATGTTGTTTAGTAATTGTGACTGTTTTGATTTTATCTAGATTTGATATTTGAGCAGTGTGATGGTGTTGGGGTGTGCTGTGCCTATTCAGTTTATGAAGGCGGGGAGGTACTGGAATAGGAGAATATCTTTCTGTAAATTGCAAAGGTGATCAATGCGAAATAGATCTCTCGAGGAGGCTGACACTGACAAGCCGTCCTAGAAACGAGGCTTTTTGTGAGAGCCTCAAATAATCAATTCCTCTCTGTTTGCTCGGGAAGGAGGAGACTACAACTGATATATACATATGCATAGAGATATATTGCATTTATACACATGTGTGTTTATGTGTCTGAAGCCTATGCTCAGGCCTATAGGTTGTTTGCTTGTTAAATAAACCAGCCACATTCGCCTATAATATGTTTTCCCTTTCTTGCATGTCTTATTGATCTATTTCTAAAAACGTTGAGTATGTAGCAGACGTGAAACGATCGGATTTGAAGGCGTGCTGAAGCTTTTGGTGTGTCCCAACTTACTACTGATCCTGTTTTTTCTTCACAAGCTTCATTAATGTTTATGTGTTTGAAATTGTCATTTCATAGCTGCATTTTATACTTCAATAATTTTGCTTTTTGGCGCTTACCACTGCCGTTATTTCAGAATGGCTTACGCCATTCCTTGTATTGACTATTCCTGTGTTCTCTGTCATAAAGAACTGATTAACAACAAAAGATACTGAAATCAATCTAATAATAAGTTGATGTATTTTTAAATCACCTCAAGCCATTGTACTGACATCATCCTTTTGTCATACGAAGGCTGATCCTTGGCATTCTTTGGTCTTATTTGTTAATCTGTAATTTGTATCAGAAATGCATATTTTCAAATGTGGCGTCAATAACGCACTCTTCAAAACAAGTTTAATGGTGTAGAAATATTACCAAAGCTTTTCAATTCGCTTATCATAACAACGTCTTTGGCATCCCAAAATTCATCATCTCATCTCTTCCCAACCCAGCCGGCATGTGCTACCGAAATGTTCCAAGAATGAGCAGTTTTTTTGAATTTAAAATACTTAACGTTCAAATACTTAACCGTTACATACTGCAGTTGAACGATTATGCTTATTATCATGCGTAACACAGCTAAAACTGTATTTGATTATCTGTTAGTTTTTTAGTTTT
This sequence comes from Loa loa, assembly GCF_000183805.2. Classification (NCBI taxonomy): domain Eukaryota; kingdom Metazoa; phylum Nematoda; class Chromadorea; order Rhabditida; family Onchocercidae; genus Loa; species Loa loa. Next base: position 387,542 of record NW_018108207.1, read on the forward strand.
TGTAAGAATCTCTTTTGGTATTAATTAACATTATCTTGCAGCAAATAATATTTCCTGCAGATCACTGCAGTGTTTTTATTTGCTTTGCACATATTTCTGATATCATGTTGGGAAATAAATTCCGTTGTTCTTTGTATGAAAGTTGAGCAAACAAACTGGTAACACTGCAGCATTTGTCATGCCGTTTGTAGAATATCAGATTAAAACGTTTTGCCTGCGTTTTTCATGTAAACATGAACTGTCGACTGTGAGGCATTGAAGCAGGGTGTTTTTAAATTCCATATCTGAGAACATTAAACTCAATTTTCCAAGCCTTTGATCTAAGGTTTGTTGCTCTGTCGTTGTTTGCACTTCTTTCCAAAAATAAAATTGTTAGAATTAAGATCCCATGCATGAGGTCAACTTCCAGTTCTTATAACAACTGTAGAGTTTTTTTTGTTACATCTATTTGTTTACTACTAAATCAAACATGTAAACCACATGGAACGAAATAGAAGGCAGAGAATGCGAAGTAATAAAAAGTGAGCAAATAGAAGAGGTGACGAATAAACAGAGTTCAAACTTCCGTGTTGGGGGAGAGGAAAATGTTAAATTATTCTGAGAAGGAATTTTTTCTCTTCCGTGAGACTTAAAAATGGATGCTAGTGCTTCGTGAACTCGTTGATTTAAGCCAGAAAGTGTACGCTGTACTGAAAACCAGTGTATATCAAAGTTAATTTTATTTAAAACTAAATGAAAAGTTTCATACAGTTATCATTGCACAGAAATGGCATACTCAATGAAAGTTCTGTTCACGGCATCCTTATTTACGATGTTTGGAATGCTGTTTGGAAGTCTAGAACAGCCGCAGTAAGCCGTCCATTTATGGCAAGAAAAGTAATTATAATGTTTTCAGTGTTGAAATGTTAAGCTTGTATATGTAAATATAGTTATTCATATAAATTTGTCATATTTGTCATTTATTTATGTCTAAAATAACTTATCTATGACATTGTTGCTGTTACGGACATGCCTTTTTCTGATACAGTTATTGAAGCTTGAACGAGTTTCGGAAACTGTACCTTTCTCTCCTCATTTTAATCATATTAATTAAATCTTAGAGTGCTTTGTTGTTGACCAGTGCTTTTGTTGGCCATAATGACAAGGGAGGCTTAACGAAATGAAAAAACTAAGGAAATAGTCGAATTAAGTGAGTTGAAGCCCTTTTATATTACTCACTTAGTTCGAGCTCAAATTTACTTTCGGTGAAAAAAACTGAGGTCATTGGTTAAGTTGGCGTTGCTTAACTGACAGGTTGTTTTTATAACTTGTTAGAGCACTGATAGGGAAAATGGGGGAGGATGAAATGAGAGCTGACAACAACAAATGGGAATAATATCGTTTCTGTAAATAGTTAAGCATTTGATTTCTGGTGTTTTTTATGAAGTGTTCGTAGAGCGTTTTATAAAAAACGAAAAAATCTTAAAAAATTCGGATTCTAATTCATGTAACGGAAGTAGTTCTTTCGTCTTTTCGATATGAATGTGGATCTATGTCCCACACTGGACGGATTCATCTCCATGGCATCCTTTTCATTGCTTCAGCGTTCTAGATATCTCTGTTTAGTAGCTCCTTTTATAATCTTTCGAAATTATTCTGCCATTTCGTGGCTGGAAAGAGATTAATTCGGATTAGAACGCAGTATCAGGAAATTTCTGTTCTGCGGGTATCCATTTTCTCAGTTGCGGAACCCTGTCTATCTTGATATTCGAGCATTCGACTTGTTTATCAGTTAAAGTTAAAACGGAAAACTGATAAGAAAAACCGATGCAGAAAACTGAGATTTATAATATAAAATTTCTCAAATGGGAACAGTCATCCATCAGCAATGCTTTTCCATTCTTCCATCATAGAGCTCAAAGCTGTCATGTTTGGCACTCTAACATGTTGTTTGGTATTGGTGACCCTAACTACCTGTATGCTCTTGATTGTCATCCTCTCGTGATTTCACATAAAAGTACACATTCAGGATGCTATCTGTCGCACTGAAAATCTATTTTCCTGTTCTGAATCCAAATCACAGTGAGTAATTTTCAAAATTTCTGAAACTCCGATTCTTCTGGTCGCCTTTTTACGGTCTGTTCTAACCACCAGTACCGCTGTGTTCCTATGCCACTTATTAATAGACTGTGATTGTCAGTAAATTGTGAATGACTAGTTGTCAGAAATATGTAAATAAGGAAGTAAGGAATTTCCGGTAATCCGATGTCTGTCTTCATTATGGCTTAGAGTTCCCATCAATTACGTCAGAAGCAAACTTACAAAGCAGATATTCTTTGCCTTTCACACATTATTTGTAGTTGTAACATGTAGACTATTTTTTCTTGTTTTACCACTTCTTTCTTACGCACAAACTTTGGAAGAGACAGATTCTGCAAGCTGAAATGCTGTGATGTGTAACATTCTGATTAGCTGAAAAAGTTGCGGACTTACTTAATTATCTATTCAGTTTAAGGTAATGATTTTACACCTTCGACTAATTTTTTAGAAGGTCACGTAAGTCCGTGTCTGATGTGCGACTAGGTTGTGGTCGGGGAATGCCGCCACCACCGATCTGTAACGAAATTTTTGGAAAAATTAGTAACTGGCTGGAGCATAATAGCTTATTATTAGATGCATGGAAAGGGATTAAATCGGGTTTTCGAACGTCACAGAACATTAAATTTTTCGAAATTTTGATGCAGTTCTTTTCCATTCTAACAAATAGTTGGGAAACTATTCTCCAAGAATGCATATTTTTCCATACCATTTAAGCTACTCGTAAACGATGAATTAATTTTTGCTTTATTATCCTAGTTGAAATCCATTCTGTATAAATGAATATCATTATGGAGTTTTATAGTACCCGAAAAGTAAAGAAGAAACTTTCAATACACGTATTTTTTTATATTATTTGTTTGATAGTGCTTACTTTTTAATATGCCAAACAAAGACTGTGCTAAATTGTTTTGCTAAATGATGGGAATATCGCCGCGTTTTGATACATTTTTCTAAGCGATTTCACGTTTTTGAATTGATTCCTACAGGTAATTAACCCGTGTCACAGACAATTTGCTCGCGGAGAAAGTAATGGAAAATTTTTCCAGGAAAAAAATTGTTGTATTTGCGGTTTTTCGCATCGAGTTAGCAGTTCAAAGAATTGTTTTCGAACGGAATGCACACTTTCCTTCGGTGTATTAAATTATGGTAGTTATACCGCAAGCGAGTAACGTCATGAACAGTACCTCGACAAACTTCAGCGATAATTATGAAGTCAAGGAGGAGCTCGGGAAGTTGGTTTATTTTCTTGATTCCTTGCAAATCTCAAAAAGATATCCATGTTCAGCTACACATCAAATTACGGTCAAACTAATCACCGGAGCAATGGAATTTCCGTACAATATATGTAAACTTTTTGTCTATTTAGCAACTTGTTTGCGTTCTATAATTAATATTGATTTTCGTATATGTTTGACATGGAATTTCCGTACAATATTACTTGGTTATTTATCTAACGTAATGCAACTATTGCCAGCATTCTAGAACACATCGATGCATTTTTATTTAAAATGCATTTCGAAAGAAGTGAGAAAGATAGTGCATTACTCTCACATCGCAAGATTGCTTTCCTAACTTCATATATTCTAAATTTTAGAGGTGCGTTTTCGGTAGTACGACGATGTGTACAGAAACGAACAGGCATGGAGTTTGCTGCAAAAATCATTAACACGAAGAAACTTTCCGCACGTGGTTTGCTGCTGCATATTTGTTTCTTATGAATTTCATTTCTTCGAACAATGTAGAGCTTAATTTTATATTCATTTCTTTTACCAGAATTCAACCAGGATAGAGCTTCTTTTAGAAATTTTATGCCGAAAATCTTAGGAAAAAGCTATGTCCAATAAGTCCTCATTTCTTCACAAAATTTTTTTGCAATTTTTTTCTTTGTTTCAGATTTTCAAAAACTAGAAAGAGAAGCTAGAATATGTCGCAAGCTACAGCATCCCAATATCGGCAAGTGATTATCTTCAATTATTTTCAAGGAAAATTGTCTGTTACAAAGTTTTTGAATTTATTTTGACCAAAAGATAAACAAAATAAATTAATTTCAGTGCGATTACACGACAACATACAAGAAGAAGCTTTTCATTATCTTGTTTTCGATTTGTATGTGTTTTTCATGTCCCTCATCATAAATCTAAATTCCTTTTTTCCATAGAAACAAGAAGCAAATGAGCTCTCCGATCATTTTCGAAATAAGGTTTTGCAGAGTTTTAAATAGACGTTAGAAGGGCTCTTGTCTAAGAGAATTCTTGAAAGCGTTTAACCTCCGTACTGCTTCAAATCTTTTTCTTCAGAGTGACAGGCGGTGAGCTGTTCGAAGATATAGTTGCTAGAGAGTTTTATAGTGAAGCCGATGCGAGGTAATAGTAATCAGTTTGTTTTATCTTTATCAAATATAACATTTTAAGTTTGACAAAATGAAATTTTCCCTATCCGTCAAAACTGTATTCATTTTCAACATGGACCAATTTTTGAAAATACCATCCTTAACTTTTCCATGAAATATTCCAGTCATTGTATCCAACAAATTTTGGAATCAATTGCCTACTGTCACTTAAACAATGTGGTACACAGGGATCTCAAGGTAATTTTAGTAGAGAAAGCTTCAGATTATTTGATACGAGTTTCCTTAAGTTGATTTCTAGAAACTAAATGCTGAAAGAGTCTCTTGCAAGTTACAGGAATTTGATCAATCTTAGTGAAATGTTTCCAGGACTTCAAAGTTTATTATCAAAACTGCTTACTGTTGGTATTTACATAACTTCAAAATAAAATTTTCAGCCTGAAAATCTCTTACTTGCAAGCAAAGCGAAAGGTGCAGCAGTGAAATTAGCTGATTTTGGGCTTGCAATCGAAGTACAGGGCGATACAGAAGCATGGTTCGGTTTTGCAGGCACACCCGGGTATTTATCACCAGAAGTGCTCAAAAAGGATCCTTATGGGAAGCCGGTTGATATATGGGCATGCGGTAAGTTAAACCTTTTATTTCGATGCCACTGTTCTAATGTTTTTCATACTACAGTTCATAACACTTGCAGGAGTTATTCTCTACATTCTTCTTGTTGGTTATCCACCATTTTGGGACGAAGACCAACATCGTTTATATGCACAAATAAAAGCGGGTGCTTATGATGTAAGCGCTTCTTTTTTTAATGTAGGGATTACAAACTTTTAGGAAGCAGTTATTAATTGTCTGATAAGTTACTTAGCAAAAGCAACTCATTTATAGTTTATTCTTCTGAACTTCACGGCAAGAATTTCTGTTTTCATCTATGTCCAAGCACAGAATATTAATGTTTGTGTTGATGCTGACTTCGTGTAACTTTATACTCTTACCATTCTTAAAAGAATATCTTTGAATATCTTCGATATTTGTCTGCTTTTTTACTGATTTGATTTTATTTGCAGTATCCAAGTCCTGAATGGGATACAGTTACTCCTGAAGCTAAGAATTTGATCGACAATATGTTAACGGTTAATCCAAAGAAGCGAATAACTGCAGAACAGGCTTTAAAAGTTCCATGGATTTGTGTAAGTTGTTGTTCCCCCAAGAATGCAGTTTTCAACCAATTTTATTTGCCAGAACTATGTTTGTGATGAAGAATAACATTTAGGGCTATCAAGATAATAATTTTTATATTTAGAATCGTGAACGTGTTGCTTCAGTAATACATCGCCAGGATACGGTCGATTGCTTGAAGAAATTCAATGCTAGGCGAAAACTAAAGGTATTTTCTCATTTAAATTTCGTTCTAACAAATTAAGCTTTCCCTTGCATATTTCTGAGCTTTTTTGGATTTCTTTATAAAGCATACTATTACTTGGTCCTTCAAATTTTTAGAATCTTTTTTGGCCTCTTTTTTTTTGTTCTTCCTCAGTTTCTCCCTATTATTATGTCAAGTAATCCATGTTTTCCACATATTTACGTACACGCTATTACTAACTGTAAAATAGCATCACCTTTCACTTTCATTCTCAAATATTTTTCGCATGTTTTTTATTTGTCTTTTTCTTCTGGATTTATGTATTTCTGGGAACTTAGTTTTTTTTACTGATTTATGCGTTCATCACGTGGTTCCCGTCATCATGCTGATTGTATCAAACATTTTCAATAGTAAGTTATACCTTTGCCTTCAAGTTTTTATTATTTTTTGAAAAATAAGCGGGTTCTTTGAACACATTCTTGATTGTAATAATACACAGCCTGCTTTGCTATTGGTTTCTGGTTCCGATTTTGAAAATTTTTGGACGATTTTTTATGCTTTCAGTTTATCAAATCGTCTAAAAGTAATAAATGCTTCGCACAAGAATTTAGATGTATAGGGAGGGTTGTTGTAATTACTGATATAACACATTTACACATTTGCCAAAATGTGGTGTAAAATGATAGGTAATTTTTTCTCATTTAAATATTTTGTCATGATATTATGGAATTCCGAAGTATGGATTCTGTATTTCATATTACACTTGTCCACTCAGTGCCGTTTGTTTGTAAAAGCAGTAATCTCTGCCGTAACCGTTATAAAACGCATAGGTGATGATGTATCATAAAATGATGATGGCTTACGGTCACATATCATCATCTTGCCAGAACTGATGTCATGTATGGATAGGATTATCGATCTCTTCTGCCTGCCTCTGCTATCCAATACAGAGAACAAGTGACTGTAGATAATGGTAACAATAGCAGTAACTCAGTTATCCTGAATACGAGTGATAGATGTGAGGTAGTGTGTTGATTTGTTCATGTTTCTTTCATTTCGGTATCGCTACATTCATACTGATGAAATTGTTTTTTTTTTTTGTGTGGCATGCGTTAAACCACTGATATAAGTGACGGGCTCTCATACCGTTACTATAAGTTCTTGAAAACGTCGTCTTTCTCTAGTTTTTTTTCTCCTAGTTATGAAATGAAATAAGGTAAAAGCTGCAATTTTAACTTGGGGAGGGATTTGAACTGAATATGTAGATCGTCTCATGCTGCACTAGGAGGAACTCATGGATGAAAGACTGTATTTTGGTGCTTTTTTCTTTTTAGCTAATCCGTTAGTTTGTGAATCGTACCATCCTTTTTCATTTCCCATGTTACTTATTGTGTTTCCTCTTGCAGATATCAGCGAGCAATCCTGTTTCAGTCTTTTTTTTTTGCTGTCAGCTCATGCATAATTAAATAGTGGTTTATAATAGATCTCATGAAAAAGACACTTTGATTGCATACTATCAGATGTTCGTTTACTGATTCAGTATTCTTTATTGAAGCTTCTAGGAATTCGATGAAAAAATCTTTGAGGTCTGTTAATTATTCGTTTAGTCCAGCGGATCCCAACCGACGGCCCGTGAGAACTAAAATATGATCCGCGATGATACCGGCGCGGTGAGTAGAAAACAGGTGGGGGTGTTCTTGTCAGTGTCTGATAAGTTAATACGTCAAAAGTTCCTGTTAAAGTCTGTTTTCAAACTAACGAGGTTTATTATTTTTGAACCATGTGGTCGACTGTTACAAATAAAAAAGCCAAAGTGACCCCTGGTCAAGAAAAGCTTGGAAACCACTAATTTTTTTATTTGTTCAGTACATATCTAGTGTGCTTCAACATGCATCGATTCCAATAATTTCGAAAATTAAGTTTAAAATTTGGTATCCAGTGTTGATAATCTCTTTCGATCATACTATTATAAACCACTTAGGAAACAAAGTAGTTTTTAATGATTGCATGCAAGGCATAGTGATGGCAAGCTAAAACTTTAAGTGAATACAGACTGAGTTGTGGGCTCTTATATTTTATAACGTCTGTCTCTGTACGTTTGTCATTTGAAGCTTCAGTATAGGCGATGTGCTTGTTTATCGAAAAGCGCAAGAACTTCTCATGTCCACATTGAATTTCTCATATCCAAATTGTTTTTGCGTTTTTAGAACCTGAAATAATGTGCAGTGGCCACTTTTTTATGGCTTTTTAATAATTTCCTGGATTGATTGTTCCATTAGCAAACATTGCAAGGAACGCTTCTCTCGTTTGCATCTAATTTAATTGTATGTTGTTATTAAATGATAATACTACGTATCATTTGGTTTATCGGTGTGACTTATCATTATTATCGCTCACATTAATGCATAATTTAAATTAATTTGCTGGTAGTTCTCAGGTTAAGATGCAATTGGCTAATTTTTCAAAACTTATATGAACTAGATTAGGTGGGCGTTTGTAAATTTTAAGCTTGACTTCCTTTTACTATTATCTCTTATTACTGCTCTGTCGTTTCTGTGCTTTATTTTAGCTCTTACATCGGAAACTGCTCTTGTCCCTGTTTTTCATTTGAGAAATTATGCATTTGGTTCAGATTATTTTTATAACTTTACCATAAATAGTTTTTCCTATCAATAATTTGTCTTCTAGAGAAACTGGAAGAATTGATTAAAGCGGATATTACTTTACTTAACTCCGTATTTGCTACTGTTTCACCGGAAATCTATCCATACATGCCTCGCTGTATCATTACTTGAATCTAAAGCATGAAGAACAACCAAAATTAATTACTATATGTTAAGGCTTCTTTTATTTAGGACACTCAGTGACTGATCTAGGCAAGTTCTCTGTGAGTGCTATCAATCTTATTGGCTTTAAGCGGTGATCAGTGAACTATTTCCTGAGTAAAGCCGAATTGTCTTTCTTCATAAGCAACTGGGGTACATTGCTAAGCAAGCGAAAAATGCTTAAATTGGTAATATAATTTCAGGGTGCGATACTTACAACGATGATTGCCACACGAAATTTATCAAGTAAGTTCATCGACACTGAATTTTTAATTATTGAAATCCCAATGTTGAAAATTTGTGTTCTCATCTTTATTTTTTGTATTGAATTTTCAGGGAACCGTTTACGGTATATTTCTTATTTAAATTTTATCATGTAGGTTAGCTAGTAATCAATCGCACTCCTGGAATTTTATTGGCTTTGCTTATCATACGTTTGAAATGGGAATATAGAAATTCTGATTTGCCCAAGATTGTCTGTTTTGGTTTGTTTCCAGGTTGTCTGCTCTGAATACATCACAAATATGTTTTTCTCAAAATTGGACTTGCTATGGATGTGAAGGAGGGGAAAGGAGAGGGGTGGATTGATGAGAGGAATTCATCTCGAAAAATTTGTCGCTGCTGACTTATTTTAGTTGTACCTTATGTAATTTGTAAGTTCAGCATAGCATCCATTTCATTTATTTGTTTTCAACTATAATTATTTTGTAGCAGAAAAGCAAGTTATGTAATTTATACATGTTTCCTATAAATGACTGTAGTGAAGTGATAAGATTTTTGTAGAGACCGACTTGGTGCTGAAGTTCCATTACGTCCCACCAAGATAGAGTGACTGAATTTGTCAATTTTGACGATGTTGTTGCAGAAAATTCAAATTTGATTCAAGTAAAAATATTGAAAACCATTGCTTACCGTAAATTCCAATAATTGTCGCAGAATCTATGATTCGCTTATTATTAAAAAATTCCAGTAACCCTTGCCTTGTTCTATAAACTTGGGATACGAGGTTTTGCGCGCAGCTGGTTTCCTCCCCAATGAACCTAGTAAATGTCGGATTTCCTGCTCACGGACTGCCGAGCAAGTTAAACAATTCCTTCTATTTTTCTGGCTTTCTTACGACTAAAAAATGTTAAGCCGCTTTTTAAAGCTGTTTTTTCAAAGACATTAAAGATTTTGGCTGATACAGAGGAAACTAATTACTTGAACTAATTATCGCTGCTCGAGATCGTATTGTTCAAATTTGATCAGGAGGAATAAAAAAAAAAAAGTAGGTGAGGTAAATCGTTGGGCTAGGAAACATGCATTTCATTTCCATGTTTTTAAATGGGAAGGCAGTAGTAGGCCATGTCTACTATCGTTCATTCCCGTGTGAGTATTTTCTTATGTTGTCTATGAGTAATATTCCTGACGGCATTTTGTGTCTTCAAGCGTTAAACACCCAGGGATTCAAAGACTTGAACATTTGAAACAAATTGGCGTTATGATCGGAAGCTTTCTGGTTTTTGGCTACTTTACCTTTTTTTGCTTTTTTTTAGTCACTGCCCCAAAAGTCTCGAGCATTGTCCGATTAGTGATGATTTCTGCTGTGCATTTTCGAACTATATATTTTTTCCCTTTACTTGCAGCATTAATACTATAGTATCTCCGTTTGCTTCATATAAAATACCTGCAGAGGATATCTCTGTTTTGCAATAATTCTTATCGGTTTTCTTAGGTGGGTCCATTTTCATATTTTGACGATTCGTTGTCAATCGAAGAAAATTTCAATTCCCATTTAAGTTTATTTTCGACCTCAAAGTAAAATTTCATTTACTTCAAAACACTTCCTTAGAAACTCCTTTCATTTTGTTAGAATCTTTGTAAGAGCATGAATAGATGGGAAATTGAAAATTGGTATGTTCATTAAAAAAAAGAAAAAGAAGCTGTTGTGTTAAGGGTAAACAAATTAATTAAGCAATTAATTTGTTGTTTCCAGTCATTCTAGAACACCACTGTATCTGAATTTTTACATGTATTGCTTTATTTTGACCAACAAGCAACATGGTTTCATTTATCCATGTTATATGTCATAAATTATAAGTTTATCCATGTTATAAGTCCACGATCATATCGATAACAAAGAATAGTTAATATGCAAAAAAGTCATATGGCAGTGCGTATCTGCTATAACTGTTATTTCCTGCTCTGAAATCACTGATGTTATATTAAAGTGGTGATATGATTAGCGGTTGAATCGATATCATAGAGCAGTTAACTACGATTTATTTCGTTCATTTTTTTTTTACCCCATATAAAAGTATATTCAAACTTGACTGCTTCTTATCACACGCATAAGCGACTCTACTTGTCGTAATACAAGTTCGTTCTGTTTCTTTTCCCTGTTTGAAGATTACCATTGCATTTTCAATGTCGTGGATATAACACAGTTTCAGACTGAAATTTGAAATATCAAGCAATTTCATCGCACTTTTAAGCTTTAAAAATTAGATTTTGCATTTCAAACGCATTTGTCAATGGAAGATTTTATTAACTTACTAATCGAAAGCGAAGAAATGAAAAAGTTATCAATCCGTGAAATTAGTAGAGATATCTTATAGTACTAGTGCTGTTGATGTTAATAAGTATTGAATCATAGTATACCACATTAAAACATTTGCGCGAAATGTTTTTTTGGCAAGCAACAGGATGAACTTAAACGTAGCAGAAATGATAAATTACTGAATTGATGAATAATAGGCTGTGGCTACTCAACCTTACAAATTATTTCTTTCTTGGTAGCTTGATATATCCAGCGTACTGTACTAGCATACGTCTGTACTAGCACACGCAAAGCCATTTTAAAGCGTAACTTTCCCGTTTTCAAATTCTTGGATTGTTTAATTTGCTTCAATGTGACTTTAGATAATTGATGTGTACCGAAGCTGTTGTGAGGACTCGTAATTGTGAGGACTCTCGTTTTATATCTGATTTTCCTCTCTTGAAGCTACTCGTTTTTGCATGCTTTAAGAGCCAACAGTTTAAGGGTGACAAAAGCGTCGAAATTTGAATTAGATCGTTTGATTTGGTATTAGTAATTACTGCTTTTGTTAACATACTTTCTGTGGTTAGTGCTGTAAAATGTAAGTCATGAATACATACACAGTCATCTCAAGGGAACAGCCATTCGAAGCAGAATGTGTAGAGAGTTGCCCATGCTCAATTTCTTTTTTTCGATATCAGTATTATGATTTATTTCAGTTGCTTAGTAGCTTCACTATAAAAAGCGTTAGGTTACACTAGAAAGCTCAAAAGATCTGTCATTCGTATCATCAATATCATTCTGTTGCAGTGAAATATTAGCCTTTTGCAGGGATTTTATAGGATCCTCCCAAATTTTTGAAAGGGGTCTGACTGATGGTACCACAACATGGGTATTTTCGAATGAAGCTATAGCCACAGGAAGAGCAATAGCTGTATCACTGTTCATTCTATGCAGCAGCTGGAGCACTTTATTTTGAATTTTTTTGAGCTCGTTTCCACCAATGTTTTACATTTTTGTGGTTATTGTGGAACATTTAGCACAATTATGGCCTCTGTTACTGTTTGCCTTTACTTCCGTTGCTGTGTGCCATTTGGCAGCTAAATATACCAATATTAATGGTAGTACAGTTACGGCAACATTAACGACAACCCATACACTCGATAGTTCTATCGCCAACAACGGTCAATTAGGGAAAAGGCCTGCCAGGGAACAATACTATGCTCCGGGAAAAGTTCCATGTTTTGAATTCATTCATCCACTGGTCACTGTCATTAATATATTAATTGGTGAGTATCACAAATTAATTGTGTTCGATATAAAATCGTAGACGATAAAAAAAACGTACATCATTGATTAGAAGATGTTACAGTTTTAATTATCGAAGTGGTGTCTCGTTTGATTATGGCATGAAATTCTTTCCAGTTTTTCAAGGCTCGAAAACAGATGCCTTTCTTTTGGGTTAAATGGAGCGCTTTACTGTTGATTGTATATACATGTTTCTACGTTCTCCTAAGTTAAATTGTGCTGTAAAGTTTTGTACGAAGAAAAAAGTAACGACGTTTTTCTTTAAATCATTTTTTCTCTAAAGCTTCAAAGAAAATCATGCAAAAAGTAAAAGAATAAAAACTTTGTGTGCAAAGGACAGATTTTTTGAGCTGGGCGCATTGCTTTTGAACAGTAAACCATTCAATTTCTCCAATGTCCCTCTCTTTCAATACGTAACTTAAACTGCATAACCACTTTTTAAGACTATCAGAGCATTGACAAGGTTCGAGATTGAGATGATGAAATATAGACTTGTGAAGAATGGTATAAGTTTTCGGTGTTGTATAGATTATTTTACTTCAATTCGAAATGCATCAAAATGCTCAAAATGCTTGCTTCGTTCAAACTCAGTTCTTTTAAATTTAAAATCTCTAAGAAGATAAAACTAGAAAAATGGGGCTTCTTGCTGGAATTTTCAGTTAATTATAAAACTTGATTTTGTTTAAGGTCGTAATTTGCTGAATAAGAAAGAAGCACCACCGAGTACCATAAAGGAATCATCGGAATCATCACAAACAATTGACGACCAGGATTCTGACAAAGGTATCTGTAATTTCAAATCCATATTTTCCAAGCTTGAATGTAGTATTCAATAAAAAAATGTTGTTACTTTTTTCGCACCATTCATCTGACGTTCGTTTTCAAAAATCATAATAGTATGTGAAGAATTTAGTGTTGAGATTGTGGAAAAGTGGAACTCTGCATTTTTGCACTTCTTATTCAAGCCGTTCAAGATTAACTGCATTCTTAAGTGGCATCTGCTAGGAAATTGTCAGTAGCTGGTTTTGTGTCTTGCTGACTCTTCTCACGAGGATCATATTGTTAGCTTGTCGACAACAGCTTAATGAATTTTTCAAATCTAGTGACATGATATGATCAGAGACTCATCAGAGACTTTTTTTCCTGGAAAGATGAGTAGATAAATGATCTCTCAAAAAATCATCGAATTCGATCTTATTACTCTAAGAAGTAAATGGCCACATTCTTTTCATAATATCAGAAGGAGTGTAAGTTTATGATAATTAACTCTTGATTTGAATATCACCATATACTGTGGTGCATGTGGTTTAGTAGACTGCTAGTTCCCTTTTCACATTCTCTTATAACTAACTTTTTTTTACGATTGTTCCTTTATGACAACATTGAAATTAAATAACTCTAGTGATGTAAGGTATCGAAATGTGGAATTGCATATTTTTAATTCCAAAAGATGAGGTTCTCCAGCTGGTTGATTTAGTAAAACATTACAGTTCTTCCATGGATTCGACGCAAAACTAGGTATACGCACAGCTTTTATTTTGTTTATCCTGGACTCCTGTCTGATTTAAGTTTTAACATATGTATGAGACATTTCAAGGTAGTAACAGTTTTTTGGCTGATAATGGATTCCTTTCATTACCATGAATTAGCTTTCTCGTAATCTAATACATATCATTCGCTCAAATGCTTACTCCATCGTGTAATATTGCAGTTCTTTTAAATTGCTTAAAAAGCTATCGATAAATTAGGCGGCAATCATGTGGACTTCCTCAGTCATCTTCTGGAATCAGCTAATGGATACTTTAACTACTGAATAAGAATACTGTCGGCCGAAAATTTGATTTAAATTAGCATCTGTCTACCGACCGTTAAACAACTGGGACATAAGGGCCTCCTCCAACATATTGCATTTGGTTATTTTCTTTCAACATGGATGCACAACATTTAATCCCTAGGAACGCCGAGTATTTCGGTAAGTGACATTCACTGAATATCAGTCATGAAAATGAAGACGTCCCCCACTTGTTGAAATTTCAGCAGTTGCCACATTTCTTATAATTTCTGCTGGGTACTTGTGCATGGTTCTGCATGAGCATGAAATTAAGAGGGTATTTAGAAAATATTTGGCCTGCAGATTCGCAGTTTATTCCCTTGCTGTTCATCCTTTTGGCGATCAACAGAGCATTTCATTTCACTTCACTTTGAAAATTCTTACGAAAGTTTCTATTGTCACCATTCTATTCCAGCTTTTTTCAGTCCGTTTTCAATGTATTTGAAGTACCTGTGTGTTATTTCATTAAAGGATGGGTTCACCAAATATTAGTTTAGTATGCTGAAAATTTTTTACCTTACTAGAGGTCATTAAACTCCACTTTTTCGTCCTCTACTCTTCATTCCCTATCACTCCATATTAGTGACGATTTTAATTTGCCTTTTTAACTGTCAAAAGTTTTGTACACCGTTAAATAGTTCCAAAAATTATATTTTCCACTGTTAGTCCGTTTTCACAAGTGGGAAAAGTTTATAGTCTTCATTTCCTTTGAATAATTCTTCATCTTTCACGGTAAATTAACAGATCAGTTACAATTGAGATGAAATGTTGCCGTAAGTTTCAAAAAATCCAGTTTTATGTAGTTGAAAATGTAATAATTTAAGCATTTAATTGTGATTGAAAACTTTTTGAAAGAAAAAGCAGCTGTTTCACATATTTATTTGTTTGTCTGCCACAGCGGGAAAGGCGCTGAGCCACGAGAATACGATTGTACGAGTGGATACGACCCTTAAACAGCAACGAAGGGCGGCTGGAATAAGCAGCAGCATGGGCGGCCCATTGCCAGGTTCGCCCCTATAAATATCCTTTTAAGGTTAATTTGTTAGCAAGTAAGGGACTTGTTGGCTGCATGATTATAATGACGGACTTCATTTGCATGTTTCCACCTCGCTATCAAATACTTACATTCTTCTTATATCAATTCATATGGTAAATCTACTGAGAACTGATCACCAGAAATTATGATTCTTGGAATATTTGTTATCAAATTTATCTTTCGAAATCTGTTCAAGGTGATCATTTGCGATCATTGATAGCGCAGCGTGTTGCGCTTTTGGAATTGTTGTATTTCTGATTCATATTTATCGTTCCTTGAATATATGACCTAAACATCTGAAAATAATTTTGGTTTAGTCTCTCTACAAATTACTGGATATGATAGGAAGAAGTGACTCACAAAAAATAGCACTGAGTTTAATGATTTGTGAGCTTCTCTCATTAGGAATGTATAATGTTGAAGTTTAGAAGCGGGATGAGTACTGGAATGTATCTGTGTGTTCCGGAATGGAATTAAGACGAAAGTTTGGTTTGACTCAAACTTTGTATTCTGAAAAGGCAGCTGGATTGTAAAGAAAAAGCATTGTGATGAACCCGGATTTCCTGCAAGCTTTTTTCTGAAAAAAGAAAAGGCTTTGAGATTGACAAATGCCCCCAAGTTTGTTACTCTACCTTTCCATTTTCAGAATGATCAGACAGTGAAGCTCAAAAATTCCATAGTAACATCTATAGTTATTTTTCTGGAACAGGTATTTTCCTCATTTCTAACTGTCGCCACCTATTTTCATGCTTCTGACTTCATTCCTCCTCTCTTGTTGCTGCTGTTGGCTGTTGAAATTCGCATAACTGATTTATAATCATTTGTCTAGCTATCATATCTAGCCTTCATCAGTGATCATCTTTTTTCACAGTTTCCCATATCTTCATTCTCGCCAACTATTAATCATTTAGAAGTCGCAGTATTTTCTGACTATAATTTGCTGCCTCACAGAGCAGCTTCACCTATGCTTGCAGCTGTGTATGTATGCTGGCAATCTGCTGAAGCACTTATTCCTTTTTAGATGTATTCCTACCTCTTTCTCCGCTAACAGATGTATTTCTATCTCTTTCTCCGCTAATTTTGTTTTCTTTTCCATAATTTCCGAAGTGCTCAACACCAGAGAGGAAATGCTTAGCGTGAGCATATCAGCATTAGCGATACAGCTGGATCCTCGAGGTGCGTAATTTGCATTGATTTTTTTTTCTCCGATTGCCACTGTTACGAAACTGAATGCTATTATTTATCCATTTGTTTGTGTTTCATAGGGTTTAAAAAAAAAAAAAACTGAACCATTTTCAGTAGAATAGTGTCACTCTTCCAGACTCTGCGACGAGTAAAGCAATAAAAAATAGATGTTTCTTTTTAGTCTTTACAAATAGCCGCAACTCTATAAAATGATTTGCAGTTTTTTTGAAATGCATCTTTGATCACAATGTTCATTCCGTTCCTTACCTTAATATATCTTTTTTTGCTCGAAACTTTTATTCTGAATTTTTCTCCACTTCATTTTCTTCTGTTTCGGTTCCATATTATCAGAAATTTTCATCTCTCTGTAATAAAAAGTCCGCTAAGGCATCTGAGGACATAAACTGTACGTGCATTTATTACAATTTACAAAGTAACAAATGAAGTTCACTTGTAGAAGTATCGAGCGGAAATGTTTTAGAAGCACTTTTCATAAATTTCGATTCACTTGGCAAGCATTTGTTCCTGTCACATTAGCTTCTCACCCGCATGTGCTTTTTCGGAAAATTGCATGTTTTTTGCACGCTTTCTTAATATAAAAGAATTAATAGTCTGTAGTCAAATTAGGTTAACCATGGTGCCCTAAAAGTATGGTGACTCCAAATCTGTTATGACTTTTCCTGCTATAAGATATATAAAGTCTCCGATAGTTTGTACTACTTTGATGGCTTATTTCATAAGCATTTTTCAAGTGACCTATATGCAGTCGTTAGATTGAGATAGCTAAACAACCGGCTAATTCTCATAACTTTGTTATATATAGAATAAGAGTGAAATCCGCTATGATATTTTTAATGGTTTTATTTGCAGTCTTTGCGGAAGAATGAGCAAGTTAAAGATTTTTTATTGTCAATAACTGAAAGTGATAAAATTGCTGTCTTTTAATTTCGTTTGAATACTACAAAAAGCCAAGAACTCAGTAATCAGTTTTTATTGATTCTCCCTTATATATAAGTGTATATTATCTGTCTGGCAAGAATTTTTGTACCAGTTTCGAATCGCTGTCTTTTTCGGGCACTATTCAATATTTCTTGATTTCCAACTGAAAAAAATATGCCTTTGATGCATGTTATGTTACTAAATGAACTAGATAGCTTTTCTGTTTCTACAGCTAACGCATATACTTTCTACTCTTGCTCTAGAAGGATCAGCTTGTCAAAAAAGATCAGTTTAATTACTTAATAATTTGTCTACAACCCGGGGAAATAATTAGGACAAAGTAAATGAGTGGAAAATGCTGATAATTAATACACAAAGGTAGTGCGGTACTGTATTGGAGATCTGTTCACACACAGCCTTGTTAGGAGAATGATTTTATTAGGATTGATTGCATAGGTAATATTTAACTCAATTTAGATTAATGTCAGAAACAGTGAAAAAATATATGATATTGTTAATAACAGATGCAAATAATACTCAGATGATTAGAAAATGTTAAATTCAACGATGATGATATCCAACAAAAATTGTTCTATTTCCAAATGGGATTTTATTCTCATTTGTATTGATTAATATTCATCATAAGGAATACATTTCAGTTAAAGTGTACAAGCGGTGATAGAAATCAGTGCCATTTAAGCATGGTTTAGTTAAGGCTATCTTCTGGCTTTTTTATTTGAGTACTAATGAAAAGTAAAATAGCTACGTCTTCAGGTATTTTGCTTTTACCGATAAATTACCATATCATTCCCAAATTTCTTTGGTTTTTAGTATATTCTCGTCAAATTTTTCATTTGAATAAAAGGGGCAATTTATCACGCTTATGATTTTACTCCTTTTTTTTGCAAATCATCCACACTCCTTCATTGGCTACAAACACATGTTCTACCATTTTGGTCTTGCATTAATTTTCCTCAAAATTTCTTCAAATTTTTTTCTTTGGAAATCCTCATCATTTAAATTTGTATACAGTAAACTTCATTCTTACAGTCCAGAAACAAGAAATTGTTCGCGTAACACAGCAGTTGCTGGACGCTATTTCATGTAAAGACTACGAGTCCTATTCGTGAGTTTCATAGCTATTTTACAATTTTGCACTCAAGTCCAATAAACACACACTTATATTTAATTGGATTTTTATGATTATCCAGGTCTCCACCTTACCACAGCTTATCAGCTATTAGAATCAAAATACACAATTTATTTTATCCATTATTTTCCAGTGTGAGATGAAATCACTGGTTACATAGGACTTAAAGTTTAAATTTAATGGGGTTAATATTCCCAATAATGAGTTACATGCTGAGTGCAAAATTCGTATACTTTACAGCTCAACGCACATAATGAAAACTTATTGCACTAGAAGGGACTTTAAAAAATTTCAGAAGGCTCTGTGATTCATCGATGACATGCTTTGAGCCGGAAGCACTTGGTAATTTGATTGAAGGAATGGATTTCCACAAATTTTACTTTGATAATAGTAAGTAATCTTTTAATCCAAAATGTTTTCTGTGCTTAAATTTAGTCGCCTGAGGAAACACCGTGTTTTTATCTTTAGCAGGCAGTTTTGTCTAATATTGAATTCATTGAATTGAGGTTTTCCTGCTAAATTATTCGCTCAATTCTCCTTGCACTTACATTTCTCTCCCCAGTTGGTTTTGAAACTCGGAAGTTATTGAAGAAGAGTTGGCGGGAAGGGATGACACTGTTGGGTACTGTTTTAAAACTTTCGGTTTATTTAGTCGGCTTTTTTATGAATTTTGAAAGCTTACTAATGTTACGTATTGGTTGAAAGCGATTCAGATAGTGGAACACGCGGACCAAAAATTCACACTACACTGCTCAATCCCAACGTACACTTGATGGGTGACGAGGGCGCGTGTATCGCTTATATTCGTCTGACGCAGTTCATTGATAAGTACGCTTATTTTTTCCGTATTATGAAAATTCGAGCTGTAATTGTAAACGAAATTTCAACTTCTTGTTTAATTTTAATTAGAAAAGATGCCTCACATGGTTCATTGTCTGCTTATTTTTTCGGTAAAGCAATCTAAGCTGGGAATGAATAGATCTTGTTGCACCTTTAGGAATGGTGATGCGCGATCAAGGCAGGCGCAAGAGACACGTGTGTGGCATAAACGTAATGGACGAGGTTGGGTATGCGTTCATGTTCATCGAACCGGTGCACCATCTTCTGTGAATACGGCTGACTGTCATTTCTAATATATATCTTATTAAAAAATTTTCTTTTGATTCTAAACAAATGCTTGACATGCTGGATTTTGTAAACTTAGTCAAAGATCTTGTCCTATTGAAGCAATAATATAAGTGGTTTTTAAGAGTTCTGGAAATCTGTAATATAAAAACCAATTAAAGCTTCTAAGGGGACCGGTAAAACAAGATTCAAAGCGGAATGAAACCTACATTCATCTTCATGCTTTTTTTTTAATTTCAAGTTCTAGTTTTTGTTGTATTTTTAGTTGCTTACGTACGGTGATTTATTATTTGTAGTGAGTGCGCATAGTCATTGTATATTGAGTCTATGCGCACCTTCGGGCTGTGCAATACAGTGAATTATTAGCAAAGTTTTGAATTACTTACTGTCACCAATCGACCACTCCATTTAATTTGATGTTTGCATTTAAAAACATGCAAATTTTAGCAACAAAGTTTTGGACATTTCCAGTATTAATATAAATAACAATGTTTCTTGTTACTGGAATTTTCTCGAAAGTTCTGCTGTGTAAAGCGTTTTTGTAATTTTTTCTCACATATGCGAGATCAGAATCGATCAATTGGAAATGAGTGCATGTATTATCAGTGCATGTATGTTCACTGCCCTACAAAAACGCTAAAAGTATTACTTTTCTAAATTGAATTTTTGTTGTGTTTCCTGATTCCACTTTTCCTTTAATTATATTTTCATCGTATTCCCAATTAGGATTGTTGCAGTATACAAGGTACTGTTCCGATACTGATAGTATGTTCTTCCAACTTTCGTTGTGTTAGTGGGCTTGCTTGTTCTTATAATCGATTTTTTTTCATTGACTTCACCTTAAAAATATCAGCTAAAAAACCGGTGTTTTCTCCTCAAGGCATCGGGTGGTATTGATTCACATGTATAAACTCATTCAGTTCAGCAGTGTGCAAGCAAATTTATTTCGTGTTGTTGAAATCTTCTCAAAACAAGAAATTTTTTCTTCTGTGCCTCTTGCTTTGTTCGCTTTCAGAATAAGCTATTTCTCCACATAATTTTCTAAAGCCGTAAAGTGCCTAAGATGTACTGTACTGCCTGATTTAAAAGTGAATTTTAATCCACATAACACTAACAGCCTTTACTAATTATTCTATTGCTTATACATTTGGGGTGGGGTTTTGCATCTGATAAAGCGATTTTGAGAAATTTCTATTAATTTGATATTGATATCCTACTTTTACCTTTATCATAATAGTTTGGCACATGGTAACGGCTTAGAATTTGTCTGTCAGAGTTCGTTTATACAATTTATATGCCCGGTGGATGTAATTATGCTTAATAATGGATGGTACATTTGATAGTTTTTTTAATGCTACATTCCTTTATTTTCGTACTTTCAGTTTTTATCGTGGGATTTGAAGTTCGAGATTTCAAATTCTTTAGATTCACATAACCTATGCGGAAAAAAGATGTATCTTATTGCATTATTCGCTTTTTGCCGTTTTCTCTCCAATTTTTTATCCATTTCCCTATATCTTTCTCGGTCATTGTTTATGGCGTATTTACATTTTATTTACCTTTTGGTCATCACATTTCTTGCCCATTTATGACCTTTACTAAAGTATGCGGGATATTCAGTGCAACCGTTTAATGTTATACAAGTTCGTTCATTTTTTTCATGCTTTTTTTTTCTGCTCCGGCATATGTCTATTGTGATGATGAAAGAAAAGCACTGCTATATTTTAACTGCATTGTATCTTTTAAATAAATTCATCTTTTCCTAAACTATTTTTCAGAAGTTTGCAATATTACCCGACCACTGCTCCATAGATTCAGAATAAAATTTCATTCAGCAATGCGAGAAACTTTAAAAAAAAACTGTCGAGCTTCAATATGAGAAGTATAAGAATATTGTAAAAAGTTTATTAGAAGTAATGGTAAGTTAAAGTTTAGCAAAATCGACCATATATGTGGGATGCGATGTAATGGGACAAATGGCGAAGTTTGTTGTAGTTAATTTGTTGGTAATGTAGTGAAAATAAATGAATAAGTGAAGTAGGTTTAGTATTCGAAATATAGAGAAGGAATTCAAACTGGCAATAGTCCTCCCGTAATTCCTCGCTTGACTTATATAGGGACCATGTTTACATGATAGTTGCAGTTTACATATACGAACAGCTGTATCATCTGTACAATCTTACAAATCGGCGTCTGCACATAGGTTGTTTAACAATAACCATGCAGTACATGGTTTAACAGTTGGGAAGGTGAGAGTTAGGTAAATAACTCTTCACTTTAGATATAGAGAAGCGTTTATTTCATTTTTTCTTTTCGTGATGTGATGAACCTTTTGTCTAAGAAGTAGTCAGTACAACAAATACTTTAATTGTATTAACGTGTTATAATTTTCTCGGTTTTCCGACAAGGAAAATATTTTCTGTTGGAAATAGAGCATTATCACTTCATTGTCAAAGTTGTTGCGATGAGAGGTCATCACATATGAGGGACATTATGGTTCGGTTGAAGGTGAAAGATTCGTTCGTTGTTGTGATTTGTAAGGGAGAAATCGTGTAGACAGAATGGATGTCTGTTATGGATAGTTGTGACAAATGTAGCAAAAATCTAAATAGAAATGATTTAAAAAGGGGAAGAGAGATGAGCAGATTATATATGCGTAGATAGTTTGTAATTAAAGTAGGACGCTTTGAACTAGATATGCATTAGCAGTCACTATGTCTCATTTTTCATTTATAAAATGACTGTAATCATCTAATGGCAAACAAATGAAGATGGGAACGTGTTTCTTGAAGGTACTATTCAAATGCAAAAAGAAGAATGTGAACATTCGTAAAGGAGGATGATAAGGTATATCTGTGGGCAGGAGTTCATCCCTTTAGCAACTTCAATATAGTACCTCGTCACCATGTTGACCTGGAAACCACGATGGCAATGGCAATGAATATACTATTTATCGCCGAATCGATATTATGTTTTACTCTTTCGACAAATAGCCATTTCAATGTTACTGTGATCGGCAGCGACAACTATTTTCATCACCATTGTTGCAGCCGAAATTGCTACTATTATAGTTATTATTATTCGTCGTTGTTTGAAGGCCAACGGATGTTTCAGAACGGAATTTTAAAATCTTATTGCTTGAACTCTCTAATTTCCATCATTATTCTGTTTAGTATGCCGTTTTCCGACATCTCAATTCTTCTAATATTGAAACAAGTAACTCCTACCATGCATGATGATATGAATAATTGCTGATCTTTTTCCTCATTACCGCTGAATATGTTCTGCCAAAGCTTTTTGTCCGAAATTGTAAAATATTTCTCATTTTCGCTTTTATTCATCATTTCTAGTTCATGGTCTTATCATTTTTCACAGCCGGTACCTCTGACCGCGTCAGCGCTTGCACATTCAATAATGATTCCTTCATTTTTGCGTCACAACCGATACTTTTGACGCTATAATTTTTTATTCTTGCTTTAATATAATTTGTGCGAAATGGATGGTCCTAAGTCTAACATTAATCTTCTGGTCTCCCTTTTCAGGGTCTCATATTCCTTATTCGTTTCTGTTATCCATATAGTGATTTGTTTTTTATTACACCAACAATTAATATCTCCATTTTTATTTCATTTATAGCTCCTCCCTATACTGTTATATTGTTATTTTGAAGGATCCAATGATATTTGTATCATTGGATCCTTCATAGCCCAGTATTCTGATTATTTTTCTTCCCGTAGTCTTAAATGATATTGTTACACATTTTTCTGGTTCAGTTTTCACTGATAAGAAGTCTCTACCACCCATATTTTTTCTGTTAAAAAGTATAGAATAGATCTATTTTACTTTCACTCTTAACGATTTTTTGCCTTAATTTAGTTTCATTTACTATTCTAGTGAAGTTTATCATCACAATCACGTAAAGCAAAGGTGAAAAAGAATATGCTTGGAATACCGCATCTGATTTCAATTTCTCCAACTTCAATCTCCTTAATCGTTTATGTGGTACTCCGTTTTCTCGTGCCTTCCGAATTGTTAGACCAGCTTGGGGATCCAAAAGTGGTGAGGATTCGTACATCCTCCTATAATCTATCCATTCCGAAAACTGTTCTGATGTGCAGTTTCTTTCCATTTGCAATTTCTTATTACAATTTTGTCATTATTGATTGATCCCAGATATCACGCAATTCCCTTTGTGCTCGCCTGTAAATAGATTTCTCGAAATAATTTTTTTTTCTTTTGTATTGTATTGCCGATCATCTCTGCTAACATTTACATCATCTCTTGTTGTCAATACACATCCCATGAATATTATGCTGTAGGATATCCTAAGGTATAAAATCACCAAGATTTCTTGACGAAAATCCATACATTTTCTTTGATCCTGACATTGACCATTTTGACATTCATGGTCTTTTTCACCATGAGGTGGCATGCTTGCCAAATTTGATATATTTCATTTTTTGAACTCTTTCTCCTAATCCAATTTGTGTTTTCGTTGTGCGCTTTAAATTTTTCAAAGCATTAAAATGTGTTTTAAATCAGGATATTCACTGTTCACTATATGAGCAGTATTCAGAATTTTCAACACTTATTGTTAATTATTCTAAGACATTCCGCTCTGCCCGCACTGAATCACTAACCGTTGTAATCATCCACTGTTTTATAGTTTCTATGATTTCAGTTACAGTTTTTATTTCAATATGATATTTTGCTTCCATTCTTCTTTTGATTTCAGCCCTTTCAATGTTCGTCCTTCAAGCTCTTCAAATGATTTGTTCTAGTCTTTTCTACCTTCTTCTATTGCACTTTATTTGTTTATTATTTGTTTATTTGACAGTGCAGTCCTGCTTGCAACTGAGGTATTCCATTATGACCAGAAAAATATCGTTTAAATTTGCTTTTCATATCGTTAGGCACAGTTGTCGTCGATTGCTTCATCCGCAGTGTTGTATTTGGATTCAGCATTTCGGTAATCCTTCTTCCTGTGTATTTAGTGGTTTTCACAATCAACACGCTTCCCTCCTGTTGGTGTGATCGGTAGCAGTCTTTTCGCATCACTTTTCAACGTCGCTTTATCCTAATAAATGTCCATGTACTTTCTTCTAATTAGTGATCATCTGTCTTGTCACTTGTATGTTCCAACTTAATTTTTTGAACTATCTTCACTCCCATCCTTTCCTTCCTTTTCGTAATCAGTCTTTGGCTTAATTGTTTAGCTATTTTCCACTTCTAATTTTTTTCTCGCTTGCTTTCATCACTTATTTTCCTGGCCCGTATTCGATTGTAGTCTTTTGTTATCCACCCTCAGTATGTTCTCGCTTACCCTGCGCATCCATATCATTTCCATATCTTCCCTCGGCCGTTTCTTCTTTGAATTCTTTCCATTTTAGTGCAAG
The DNA here is from genome assembly GCF_000183805.2 of Loa loa. NCBI lineage: Eukaryota > Metazoa > Nematoda > Chromadorea > Rhabditida > Onchocercidae > Loa > Loa loa. Next base: position 412,641 of record NW_018108207.1, read on the forward strand.
AGAATACTATTCTCAACAGTCAAGCATCTTTTATCAGCTAATTATTGCTTATATATGTTCAGTTTGGGATTGATGATTTTCTTTCCAGTTGCTGTTTAGCTTTCCGCACTGATCACTCAACGGAAGTTACTAGAAGTCCGTCTCAGAGTTTAACATCGAAGCCTAAGGTGAATTGGCATCCGGCGATTGAAATCATTTTTTCAGGTAAGGGGAGAAGAATAAAAGAAAGGTTCTTTCTTCGTGAACAGCGAAAGGATTGCGAAACGGACAAGATAAAATTAACGGACGCATTACAGATTCAGCGATTCATTCCTCCCTACAGCTTTGCAGAAAAAGGGAAATTTTCAAAAATAAGTTTCACCTATCACTGATTTAAATGAATGAATGATGAACGGAATACAGCCTCAAGTAGATATTTCTTTCTGCGTTTGGTTCCTTATAACAGGCTCTCCTTCATGGGAGACCATAGCTATAGTATCGTTAATAGGCGGGACACTTTTAAGAAACTCCTAGTGACAGTAAAAACTAAACTTTGATTTCTTAAGATCTGAATACTATCGACGAATTATTATGGAAAGAAATATGCGTGAGCTCTAGTTTATGCCACCCGCGTGTGAGATAACGGATTGCACGAGTTTTGATGCTTCCGCTCGGATTTTTTTTTTCAGCTTAATTAAAGATTCTCTAGTCATCGCTTAAAACACTGCATTCCGCAAATATTTGGGACTTTTGTGAAAATAAGAAGACAGGTGGGTCCGTTAAATGCAGTACTACGTGTTGTCGAATATTTGTCCATATTCTCATTTTCGTTTCCTTGCAGAAAAGCGTTATTTTTGTTCCTTCCAGATGAAAGGAATCTCTCTAAATTGTCATCTTTTAAGATCATCCGCAGATTCTTCCACAAGAATCTAGTAAAGAGTCAAACAGGTTTACCAAATCTAATTCCTGCATTTTAAAATCCGAAGTTCGAACGCATGGCTTTGTTACTTGTTCCGTGTTTCTTAAGCTAAAGCAACCATATCAAAAAGTTTTCGTCCAGAAGTTCGGTTTCTGACCACTTATATGAAATGTATTGGCATGATGTGGAGATAATTCTGTGGACCATTGTAAGAGATTGAAAATTCCATGTTTTGAAACACTGTCGTAGCTTCGATAACACTCCACAGCAAGTAATGTAATTTCGCTTGCACTTTATTGATTATCCTTTCTAGAATTTCTTTCCATAATTGATCAACAGACTAATTATTTTCTAACGTAAAGAAAAGGTGTCAGAGTCTCACATGAAAAATTCAGGCTATGCCGTTTTTTTGGGCTCCAATTTCCGTTTAATTCATAAATATGTCATCCACTTCATTGCCCCATAAGAAAATACATGCAGTGGAAATAACTTTTCAGTTTCTTAGCAAATTCTTTCGACTTACAGCCTAAACTGTTTTCATAAAAACAACAAGCGATCTACAATCTTATCATATTTTCGTAAAGATTAAATTAAATTTGTATGTTCATTGTTGAGCTCAGTTTACTCGTCGGATCTGGGCTGCATTTCAATAATACAAAAGCACAAGCATGCGTTATCACTCGATAACGTTACGTGAAACGTTTCACTTCATAAGCAGCGATTTGTACATAAACTAATATTCTAAAACTAAAAACAAAAAAAAAAGTGAAACCATTTTGATCTGCGGCTGAAAATTATTGGATGAAACATGCAACGAGACACGAAACATGTTATCCGGATAAACTGTAGAGAGACAAACTCCCCGGTACAAGTTGATAATGCTAATTGCGGACAGTCATATTTGTGCACCGCAGAGTCGATATGCAAATTCCCATGCGTGCATAAAGTCGATACTTTAAACCAGGAAACGGGTAGGTAAGTTCCTGCTTGTTAAAAAATTTGAAACAAACTTCATTGATTTCATTTCATCTGCTTCACGTTGTGAATAGATCGATAGAAGGTGGTGGCAGTGTCGATTATTATTGTGTGAAATGGGACAGGTCCGTCGCTCCTGTGATACCGCAATGATGCATGTTACGCCGGATTTCCACTCATATCGATTTTACCCACCAGTTTAATTCTTCAATCATTTTGTTTCTATTTTAGCCTAGCTTTCAGCACTCGTTACGTTTGGTTTTTTTTAAAGATGGAATTATCGAATTTAGATGAATATGCTTCTAGATACTTTTAGAAAAGGTGCGGTCTGTAGATAGTACTAATAGCTTAATGAGCTTAATGAACAGACTGGACATGATGAATTGAATTATTCCGCAGATTCCAGAAACTTCAGATGTTCCATTGTTGTGAGAATGAGTGTGGATGATGGCGATGATACCTTTTCTTAAGCAGCTGTCTTCGTATTTGCTTAGTGACTCACTTTTTTACGGTATGAGTGATTTTTTGGCTCTTTCAAAGCATTTGTGGATACCATTCCGTTAGTGTAATGTCAGCGATGATTTAACGGGTGGACGTAAGTTTGGATCAAACGGAAAGTATCTGAAATAAAGATTTCACAAATTATAAAGTGGAGCTCTGCCTTCGAGAATCAACTTGAGAGTGTTAAAAGTCTGAGGGAGAAGCTAGTTGATTTAGCGGGATATGCTGAAGGTAACTTTGGGAGGTAACCATTTTGCACTATCTTTGTACCAGCAAAATTTGAATTTTTTTGGTCACTTTTACTTCAGCTTTATTGATTTAATTAAGGTGTGTATTTCCGGATTGAAGTTTTTCCCGTTATTGTTTTGTATCGTTTAATACGGTTCATTAAAAATCTTCGATTACCAACCGATTGTTTGATCAGCTGGTTGAATAACAAAAGCGCTCTTACCTTCGTTTTATAGCATTTCTGTAAAAGACATAATTCATGTTAATGCACGAATCGGAACCGAGCGGGTAAGCGGAATTGGAATACAATTTGGTTTGTTATGATGGCTGCTAGCTCGCTAATTGAGACGACGATGAATGCCACTCGTCAAATCATCAATAACATCGAAAAGTTTGTTTATTTCTATCTTATGCGATGGTTATTTTTTGGATTTTTTAAAATCAGACGAATCTTCCGGAAATTAATGGATTCTGCATTTTATTTTGTTTCGAATAAATCTACTTCGAAATTTCGCTGACAGTTCCTTTTCCTTGTTTTCTACCTTTGTGATTTTTCCAAAGAAACTGAAAGAGTAATTGTTACCGAAAGTAAATTTAAAAAGAAAAAACTAAGCGCACAGTGGAACACTTACGTACTGATTATGTCATCGACTCATCAGGATCTTCTCGAGTTCTAATTCCAATGATTCTTAGTTGTTCATAACTGTGATTAGGCTTGACTTCGTTCACTTGCTCGTTATTTCCAATGATTTAAATGGCGAAAAGATGCAGAACGTATTACGAAGGGAAATCCATATTTTTTTGAATTACAAGATCGAACATCATCCGTCCTTGACTTCCATTCAACTGATGCAAAATTGGAAACATCGACATAACGTGCTGTAATAATCTGAAGAAATTGCTTCTTAATTCCAAACACTTCGTGAACTGCTTTTCTACAAGAAAATGCTGCAGTACACGTGGTATCGGATTTTTCGTCTTTGGCTGAATATCGAAATTCCGAACGAAGCACGCTCTACCAGTAGTGTAAATTTTAACTGATGTGCCAGATTTCTCAACCGTCCACCTAATGTGCTGCTTAGGTTTCTCTGTGGCAGGCATATATCCCACATCTTTTAAACATTACTCAGCTATTCTCATACCACCAAAAATTGGACCTAAGTCTCAAGTGAGAATTTTGAAGTTTTCAAATAGAATTAGTGCTAGTGTAGTTTTCAAATAGGATTAGTGCCATCAGTCGCCATTTTTCGCCTACAGTACTTCTGCGTTAATCCCTAAGAATATTCTTTCAGTTTTTAAAATTTTGTTGTAGTTCTCCTCTTGTCATTTCTTGAGAATTAGTATCCTTAGTAATCATAGGTATGAAGATAACACTGCAACTGAAATGCAGAGCAATGGTTCACTGAAAGATTCACTTTTCAGTGCAGATAACAATGACGCTGCTAAAAAATCTGTTCTGGAACGACTTGTTTGCACTCCCAACGAAAATGTTAGCATTTTATCATCGTTCCTTAAAAGTCGCTTAATACAAGCCTTTTCTCAGGTAATTTTTTTTTCTTTTTAAATACTGGAATGAATGTTATGTATTGTTAAGGGTTTGGGAAATCCAGGAGAAATGAAAAAGAGTACTGAGCGAACATCCAGTAATGGTGGTGACATTAGCCGGATTCTTCAGCAGTTGGAGCAGTTGGTCCGATCTGATGACTGGATCAGTAAAGAAGTAAAAGATCATGAGGAAAGTCCGCAACCTTCAGAATCCTCCCAAAAGAGGTTATCTTATTTTGTAACATTCACCCGCTTTCTACTGCTTTATAAGTGCTTTTCTGTATTTTCGGCACACGATGTGTCTATAGCTCCGGTGTTCCGTATTTACACAGTACAACGTAAACGACTCGTAACAAACTTTGTAAATCGATGGCGTTATTAAGTAATTTTTGCTGAAACAAATGGCAGACAGCAACTGGACTAGAGTAACTGGTAAATCGGGAACGTGTGGACAAATGGAAATTGGTGGTGAAGCCAAATTAGGAGGGTGAAAGCGGGGCATGCAATTAGCGCATAAGCATAGAGGGCCTTTAAGTGAAAAGGGTCGCTCAGATTTCATGAGAATACAGGGGATTTCCACTAACACCAATACTAACTGCATTGTAGTCATTTGCTTCTCGACACAATACTATCAGTCTACAAGAAATAACGTTTGAGTGACAGTGCAACATATTCGTGAATGCTTCTATTTATTTCTTTTAAAATTATTCCTCCACCCTCATATAACCAGTTATAAAATAGATTTAGAGGTCACCTTGTCATTCCACGTTTATCGGAATTGGGACGTACATTGGTTACCAGTTCATCCCTCAAAAGTTATATCAATCTACTTGGAACCCATCATAGACAGTGTATTGCTTCTTGGCTTTATGGTAGCACATCGCAAGCACTTAGCACACTCTTCCATACACCCAACAACAATTTGCACTGTTCTGAACGTGACTCATCATTTTCAAATTCGATCAAAACTGGAATTGGTTTGTTCATTCCTGCATTTCAAATTCGCGTCTAAATTACTTGGTGTTAAGGACTATTACTGATAGTTGGAAGCAAATAAATTACTACTATGAAGTGGAAATTAAATTCCGAATCCTTTTGAGTGCTTGATGGTAAATTAAATGTAGTTGTCGAATTGAGTTTTGTTATAAAGTTTGACCTTCAGGTCATGCGATTCGTCTTGCATTGCATAATACATACGGTTCCGATTACTGTTCAAAAGGATGGCGCGCTTTTCTTGAGATGGTTAGTTTTTTTAAATGGAAAATAGCTTTTTATCCCAAGAAATTAAAAAAAAATAATGCAAGAAATGAGTTGTTCATATTATTTTTGAGGGCCCACCGGTGGTGTATATTTCACCTGCTTTACACATCGATCTTACTTCATACCTCTCTACTGAATACTTGATTGGAGACATTGTCATTTTGAAGAAATCAGATGGAGATCTTGCTGACATTGAAGGCCGCATTGTATGAGCTTTGCTTATTCCCTAAACTTGTTCTTATGTAAATAGTTTTAAGGTTCAGATGAAGATTTTGATAAACTATTTGCATCACATTTCGTACAGACCGTAAAATTTTCGGTCAAATTTGAATACTTTTCAGTCCGAAATTTGAAGTCGTCTAGAGCTACATTAAGCATTGCTAGTGTGGAATATTTGTAAAATATCTTTCCATCCTGAATGGTTGATACCAGGACCACATCGCATTTGAAAAACAGCTTGATGACGACATTGCTGCTGGAAAGAAACCGCTGGTCGTGATTGGAGTTGTTGGGTCATCAATCCTTGGGCAGAATGATATCATAAGTCGTCTTTTGGAAATAAGGAAATCCAAGGCTCAATTCTGGTTGCATGTTATTGGGCAGGTCTGTTATTTTTCCGACTTCTAATTTTTTTTCTTTCGATGGTCTCGCATTTTTAGGGTTTGGCTGCATTGTGTTTGAAGGAACCGTCCGAAATGCTGGTACACGTGTTATCACAAGTGGACAGTTTCACGGCTTCCCTTGCGTTATGGCTTGGTATACCGACAGCACCCGTCATTGTATGTGTTTTTGAATGAAGTTTCCTAGAATTTGTTTTCAAAATGTGGAGATGCAAGTTAATTATTACTTTGTACTTCATATACCGTGTCGAGACATCGGTCAACTCTTAAGCTATGCTATCTTCATGTTCCAAAATCTCAATCATAACTCTTTAGGTCTGTAAGCTTTTTTTTATAGACATTGCATCGATCTGTTAATAATTACAAGCCGTTATATCAAGAAAAACTGGCTGTACTGCCATGGTGGGTCGCATACCATCATTTGACAGCCTCCAAAATTACTGATACTATCGAGAATGCATACTTCTTGGTTCGAGTTGATTCTATATGTTTGTGGGGTAGATTTTTACACTTCTCCATCATCACTTTTTATCGGGTTCAAAAATTCTTTTTGATATTGCAGAGCAAAGTGATGCTTCAAGGTCTGACAGCTTTTCCCCAAATCGAAATTCTCGGTGTTGAGAATCCTATCGAATTTGCAAAGCGCGTTTACAAAGGGATCTGTACACCTCCCACTGTTCTGATTTTCAAATACAGATGCCGAGACTTGAAAGAGGTTAAAAAAGTTAGTTCCACAGTTCTCAACGAAATTGTTCTTTAACTTGTCACAAAACATTCGTAATTATGAAATTTTAGAAATGTCATATTCTATAATTATAGTGGAATCAGTGATGAAATTAAGTTGTAGTACTATCGTATTTAGTGAAATAGCTTTGATTCTTCTCTCTATTTGTCTCTCATATATTATGGTGAAATCAGTAATTCACAGTAAAACTTCCTAGCGCTGTTATTTCACAATGTTTTAAAATGTGAAATGTGCTCAAAGTTATATTTTTTTCCTTCGTCAGATGTTATGTAATATTACGGAAATACCAAGAGTAGCGTTTTTCTTAATAAATTATTTCAAATAGGAGTTTGAGTATTCATATTATTTTTTAAAATCTTTGCCGGACGTGTTCGTACCTATATATATAAATAGTTTTCTTGTTTTATTTTCAAAATTATTCTTGCCAAAGGTGAAGTTGAATTTTTCTCTTACACTGGGGAAAAAATCAAATGTTGGGCATCGTTCTGCCAGTAATCACCACTTTTTTTTCTTGGAATTTTAAGTTTTCGTATGAATTGTATTTCTCGTTATTAATAAATTAATAAGTTCCAGGAGAAGATTCCCAGAGGTAACAGTCAAAGTTCTTCGGATATTTTGACAAACGACTATGTATATTCGGGTGATGCGAATAACACGTATTTCTACGCTTCTTCTGCGACATTTGATAACGATATCGACAAGCTAACAGAATATGCTGATTCATTGAATTTTTGGGTGGTTTTTCAAATCTCCCTGACTGACTTCTGATCATCCAGTTCACTATGTTTGTATGACTTAAAGGGATTCTGTTTAATTCGCGAGGTTCACATGGACTGGATTCTGTACTTCCTCTAAGTCACTAAAATTTCTTCCAAAATCTGTGTCTTAATGTGAAGTATTCTAGCTCAGTCAAGGACTAATATCAGATTGCCGCCAACTTGGACTGCAGATGATTACTTTTGGTGACTCACATCTCTCTGCATTTCGTTTCTGCCCACTAGAAAGCGCTGCTCGTTAGTTTTGTACTTTCTGTTTCTCAAAAAAATATTTATTAAAGGAACAAGCTTTCTATGTGATTTCGAAAGGTGAAAGCATTACGAGTCGCTAATATTGTATCCTTCTGCGAATCCTGACTATAACGTAAATTTGAATGGACGTTTTACACTGTTAAAATTCATAATATCTCTTGCTATTTCAATATTTTTGAAGATTTTTTTTACTCTCACTCATGTATTTTCATTGAACTGTATTCACGTGGACCATGTGCATAAGTTTACCAAGCAACTCTCCGATGCGCTGGCAATAATTGAATCGACTGTTACTGCAAAGAAACGTTTCAAGGAGGTTGTATCGAAATATCCGTCGTTGGGACTAGCACCAGTTCGCAGATGGGGTGGTGTTGGAGCTGTCTGGTAATTCTTCTTTAAATATTAACTATATAACTACGAATATATTATAACGATCGGCTGGGAATAACGTGTCAAATGGAAAGTGTAATTATTTAAAAAATAAAATTTTTTCAAAGCGAATTTTCGGACTAGTATTGAAAATAGTCAGCCAATGCTGCGTCTTCCCGGTGATCGAATTTAATCGGGATAATTTTTTATCCTCATTCTTGTATTGTTTTCTGAATATATTCATCTGTATCTTCCATTTTCAGTTATATACCTTCCATTGTGAAGGAAACTCCAATGAATGAATGGAACGAAAAACAGCGTCAACAGGTTTCCCTCTTCCTTTTATGAAAGCGATATCGCTTTTGCAAGAATATCAGCGATTTTAATGCAAAAGCGATATATTTATGGATATCAGTGATGATCAGGTATCCAGTAACTATTTTCATGAAAATTCTGTGATAGGTGTCTCATTTGAACCTGGAACTGGTACATTCTTTGCGATTCGTAGACACAGCATTCTCTAGTGGTGAAAGTCCTGCATATGGTGTTTCGTGTGTTAAATTTGGCATGCTTTCGGATGACAAAGATCTCACTGATCTGGTCCATTTGGTTGCAGAGCGTGGAAAAGAAATTGAGCAGTCACAAAAGGTAAGATCCTGAACGAGCGATCGCCTTTTGGCTTATACTACAAATAAAGTCATTCTTACTGCATTTTTTAACGTTTCTGAATATTTATATTCACTCCCACCAACAAGTGGTTCATTAACTTTGAATTTTTTTCCTAATCAATTCTGCCAACAAGTATTCAGCATAAAATGGCTCACTTTGTTCTAAATTACCGTGCTTAGGATTTTAATTGCAGTATATAGACAGTTTGGCTGAAATGATACGTCAGGGAATCGAGGCAGCAAATAAGGATTTAAAACGCGAGAATGATGCGCGGCTTATGCAAGAGGTAATATGATTCATATATGATTCTTTAGATTTCGATACTTCTAATAATAAACATCAGGTGATGAAAACAACAAAACGATTACATTCAGTACAATTTCTCTCCGGGAATTTCCACGCTGCGCATCAGAAATGATCAAAAACTGATCACCTACTAGTCATTTATTTTAATCCACCTGATATTTGAGTTCTCAGTGGTTGAATAATGGATTGATGAGCAAAATTTATTGCAGGGTATGATGAGGCAAATTCCACTGATGAGTTCATTGGTTAACTGGTTTTCACCACTGGACAAGGACTTGCAGAGCATTAAGGGTCGTTCGTTTGACTTAAAAACTGGTAATACAACTTTTTACATTCTTTAAAATGCTTTTAACTTGTGAAGAATGAGCCTGTGAACCATACTTTTTTTCAAAACCCGAAGATATTGTTTGAAGGACAAATTCAATCAACGGAAGTTTACTATAAACACCAGTTTATGAACCGGATAGACGCCATTTCTCAGGATCCTCACCATACGGTTGTGAAGATTTCCAGTGAGTCAACAAAAAAACAAAATAATGTTAATTCCAATAGGGATGCCGCTTAGAATGATGATATCGCATTAAAAAATGCAAAGGAAATTGACCTTGGTCCAAGTTTGTTAAATTTTCTGTTCCATTTTTTTTGCGATTGCTTTTCTAGTATATGGGACTCCCCAACTCTTTATTTTGAAAAGTATGGAAATTCTCAAGAATTTCTTTGGTAATAAAGTTTCTTAGAAACAAAAAAAACAATTTCCCTTTGATTTTTCCTTTCCGAATCATTTTCAAGAGGATGCGCAGTTTGAATCTTTCAGGCAGACCTAATTCAGTGGTTTGGGAGAAGTAACTGGATATGAAGGCTAATTGTTATCATTTTTTTTTGCTTTTTTGTTTCATAAATTAATCACATTGAGAGCTAGCTACTTCAAGTTTGTTCCAGCTCACCTTCAGGTGGGATTAAAAAATGTACTTCGTTATCGTCAACCGTCCATGTATATTTTGGAACCAAGTCTTTCCATTTCTGAACTTCTTCACGAGCTATTTTCAGAAATTTGCAAAACTAATTATCTTATGTTGCACATAAGGGAAAGCTATTTATTTTATTTTAATTGCGACAGCGCATTAGTGATTTCTTATCATGTATATTCTAGCTCTAATAGCGCAGTTCGACTACTTCTGTTGGATTCCCTCCTTGCATTCTTTGTATCTTTGCTGCTGATAATGCATCTGCATGAAAATAATGGATGTGAAGGTTGCGGAAAGATTCACTGGTGATTTTACGAAGAATTTAATGGCATGAATCTGTGAGCAAAATCCAATTCAATAGTTTGTAAAAAAAAAGGAAAAGAAAAATATGGGAAGTTCCTTCGCCCCTCTTTGAAATGATTTGAGTCAATTTCTGGTCGGATTTTAATGTTCAGCGTTTTTAATGAAAACGCAACTTCCGCCACATTTCAGACCTCATAGAAAATTTTCGGGATATATACAAAATCTGTGTTTCAAACATTTGTGGCGCAGATTTTTGATTCTAAAGCCAATGAATTTTCCCGGTCTTCCTTCTCATCTCATTGCAATATTTTCTAGCCCCAAATAGCCGAAAGCTCTTGGTTATATTTATGTGTATAATAACCTGTGGTGGTTTCTCCACTGTTTCAATTGGTTTTTGTAAAACTTGGGAATCAAGATCATTTTTTCGACTTCACGTACGCTATTAATGCGCATTCACGGATCGACTGCTCCGAAAGATCCCAAATAATAAGGAAGCGGGCATGGAACTCGACATCAACCGAAGAAACATTCCCATGATATAGGTTCACCGACCCTGCTGGGGTGCAATCTACTCGGTGGACGTAGCACTATATTACAGAAGCAAAATTAATGTGAAGCAAAAGCAATCGACATCGCAAACAACTCGTTGCCTTCCTTCCATATTAGACACCTTCTCGAACTATGGTAGTAATAGTCTGCCTGGTTCATTTTGTCAGATGTAGGATTTATGGCGTGGATTAGGCATGTAGGATTTCTGCTTCCCGCATTTACGAGTGGAATAACATCAATTCGTTACCACCTGGAAGTCGGCCATGTTTCAACTACATCAGAAAAAGCCCTTTAAATTTGTAAAGAAACCTTCATAAAAAGACAGGTTTATTCTCCAGAAATCATCAGTGAAGAAATCCGGATGTTTTGACAAACATTTCTTATTTGTAAATTAAAATCACATCACAAACAAAAAATGAAACTGTTTTACCAAAGCGATGCTTCTAAAATATACCCTGACTCCGCGTCAACTGGATCTCTCATGAGGAATTTTTTAAAGCGATACGAAAAATAACAAATGAAATTGCTGCGCGAAAGACTTGGTGCCCTCAACGTCATGTTATGGAAAAGTGCAAAAGATGCACATTGCTTTTTCGCTGCTGCATGTGTATATAGGTTCGTTTTAAAAGTGGCTTCAGCTGTTCAAGTCCATGGAATCCCATATTTTCATTTTCGCGGGACAATCTATTCCAAATCATGGTTTTGGTTGCAGTTCACACACCTATGAGTTCGTCCATCTGGACGCTCTGAGAGAGATCCAATGCTACCGCGTACGAGACAACATTAATCGACTCAAAATGGATCTTGTCGATAAAACAATGAGCAATAGAGCATGAGATGACTTAACTGGACTAGAATTTGGACAGCAAATTGATGTAGACAGAATTCTACGTTTAGTTCACATATGCAATTTGAAGTCTCCACCACTATTGAAATCGGTAATACTGAGACGTCGATGTTCCTGCAATACTGACCTTGGGCTGAATCCCACTTTAATGACAACTATCAAAATTTCCTCGCTTCTAGCAATATAACAAACCGAAAAAGTTTCCCACTACAAATCTTTTCCAATTTCTTATCAATTACTACATTTCATCCAAACAGCATTTTCACGGAGTTCGGGCATAACACCATTTACACATTCCAAAAGTTCCAACCCAATAATCCAAAGCTGTATGGAAAGGATAAAGTGAGAGCGTAGACATTACAGTTCAAAATTTTATTCGATTACCTTCTGCTTCGTATGTACTTTGGTATGCCGTTTGCGTTCATCAGAACGGGCAAACTTCCTTCCACAAATATCACAGCTAAACGGTTTTTCACCTGTATGAGTTCGTACATGCGTTGTTAAGTGATCACTTCGTGAAAATGCTCGCATACATATGCGACACTGTAATTATAACTTCAGATCTCTGGAATTATAAAGATGCAATTACAATAATTACAGTTTTTGATTGGTTTGAAACGGCACTAAAATGATTTTAAAATCCGCCTTCCTAAGCAATCGTGAATCAAAATACCCCTCCCATCGCTATCAGTTTTTGAGAAGTTTGAAAACAAAGCTAATCAGATTCGCATCTTTCAGTCTAAGCAAACTCCAGAGACAATGACGAGCAATCCATTTCTTTCTCACCATTCGGTTCTAACTGAATTTTCAGACCTACTTCCTGACGACCTCAGAAAATATTAAGTACCAATAAAACTCGAAAGAACCCTAATCTTTCCATGAAATTCCACCTGAAAAGGCTTTTGTCCTGTATGGATCCTGATATGCCTCGTCAGTTCATCCGATCTCGAGAAACGTCGGTCACAGTTCTCGATTGGGCACTTGTATGGTCGTTCATGTGATGGCGGTTTAAGAAGACGGTTAGAGCACTTGCCGACTTTCACCGGATTGGCTATGAATATAACTAGTCACGGTCATTATATTCGTTAAAATAAAATGACTAATAAAAAACAGAAACAATCTTTATCCAATCTTACTGTGATATATTTAATTTTCTGATTAATTAGAGGATGCAAATTCAGCTTAAAAAATTACTCTGTGCAAACTGGGGTCCCGATTGAGCAAAAGATAAAGGTGCCCGGTAATACTCGTCTGCAGGTTCTGGTTTTGGTTGAAAATCCGATCTGAAATTAGATATATTAACTGGACACAATGTCTAACGGTAACGCTGATTCCGCAAATAAAGTGCCAAAAGAAATTTCGAAACAATCAACCATTTTAAATAGAATGAGGAAATTTGAATAAACAAACCGATAGATATTTGATGTCCCACTGATGGAAGCCTGGTTTTGGAGCGGCCGGGAGGGACAAGGTACACCACTACAAGCTAAAAAATTGCACGTTTGATAAGAAGTTCGTTGTGTGCTTGCTGAATTCGACTGATTGCTATTTTGTGCTTCTACTGGACTCACTGTACAAGTAATGTTTTGGTGGATCTGCAAATGCACCTTAATGGATAGAAATGTACTGGATAAGTTCTTCAAGGGTGAATCTTTTCAGTTCATTAGATGAAGTAAATAAAACTCTTCATAATTTTTGCACAACTTCACAGAGTATCATTATTTCATGTTACTATCACAGGTGTCAAAAATGCAAGTGTACAATTTTAATATAATTTGTAACAAAACTTAAACTACAAGTGAATAGCGATCAAGACATGCCCGTTCATGGATTTGTGAAAAGAATGAACCCTAACATGATATTTGTGCTGATGCATTTGAGCTTCCGAGGCACCAGCAGATACAATAGGTCTGATTCGAGCATCTTGTTGTTGAGTGCAGTGTATCCCGGAACAAACAGCATTCGGCGTGGTAGCTGAACTGAATCCGTTTTGTCGTACACCAGATGGTCCGGGTGGAGGTGTTGTGCGTCGATTCCCACCAGCGCGACCGATCTGTTTTCAAATTTTTGAATCGAGATTTCCGTAAATTAAATTCATTTTGTGTGGACTGTAACAGTATATATCATGCTTGCGAAAAAGCTAACGCTGCGAAAAAAGTTAATACTGTGTGAGGGAAAACACTTGGACAGCAGAAATCAAAAATGTTTCAAACCGAGCACTTAAATTTCAAACTACTTAAATAGAAAGAATATTCACTTCATTGTGTAAGCTCAAAATTCAGTGAATTTATATAAAGCAAACTTGCAGTAATTCATAGATGTAAACAAATATTTCAAAAGTAGCGAATATGTTATGCACTGTCTAATCTATTTAAAGTCGCAAACATTCAAAGTGGTATCACGACAGCTGTTTTACACTTAACTAAGACATGCAAAACAGTCATCCAGAAGGAGGGTTCAATTTTTCAAAAATGGGGTAATTTATTCTAACTAATTCACTTTCAAATTTAAACCTGATTTTATGAAATATTTTGTCTGACGGTCAAACTAAAACAACACTTACTTGTATATAATCTGAGAGAACTTGACGACTTCCAGATACTGATGAAACGGAAGACTGAGAGGTGGATAACTGTTGAATCCCAGTGGCTGGTAAGTTCGCTGCATCCTTGTTATCTTGAAATACCTGAAGAGTCCATTCCCTTATTTGGTTCGAATCCACAAATTTAATGATCCCCATTGAAAAATTGTGCAATGGAAGCATTACCTTAAACAGATCGGTTGTGTCCGTAGCATTGGGTGTCTTTGCATTCGGGTCGAGCACCAGTAAAGGTAAATTTGCATTTGTCTGCTGCGATTTAGTGATAGATTGCAAGAAATGTTCGACAAGAGGGGAAAATTGAAACATTGTTGCACTTAACCCTGAAACATTATTAAAAAACTACCATTAAAAGCATGCGTTCAACAAAATTTATGACACTAGAAGAATGAAGATTGTAGATTTGAGGTAAAAATCGAATCAGAGCGTGATGAAAGAAACGACTAAAGCAAAGTATAAACTGAAAACCGAAAATGGAATAACGAGTATTTCCCCTTTACTACATTTCAGTTGATTCCTTTCAATTCGATGTGTAAGACTGTTCAGTAGGGCAGCAACAATATGAAATATGAAGACGCCATCCTACATTCAATTTCTAGCTTTTAAACCAACTGCTATTTCAAGAAAAACATGGGACATCTCCGTCAACCGGCAAAAGTTACATTAGTAGTAAAAAGAATGAATCCGACAAAATCAGCATACCAGGTGAATTAACACTTTGTGAGCCGAATGTACTAATACTTGTGCTGATGCTTCCTTTGAAAGTAATTGTAGCCTTTTGATCCCTAATGTCGTTTTGGATTCCATTCGGTCCCGTTGCTGCGCCGCCTGAACTTCAGATTATCTAATATTTCATATCCTTGAGCAGAAATTGGAATCGCAACTGAACAGAAAAATTCACACGTTAAGGTTGGAAAATACCTGGTGTCACGTTAGCAATCGATGATTGCGGCAAAATTGTTGAAATCTCAATGTTTGCTGGAAATTAGAATGTAAGATATAATGCATCTGCAGAGAACTTTTTATAATTATCAGGATTCACCCAAAACAGAATTTCAAAATTGTTTAGTCTTTAACGCCACAACGGAGAAATTAATTGATTGTAATTGAAAAAAATTCTATGACAATAACTAGATAAAAACATACCGGTGAGAAGTGGTTCGTGTTCACCAAAAAAAGCCTGCGTTTGAGTATTTGGTGCAGAGAAGTTATTTAGGTTAAGTTTGGGAGTGATGAGTTCATCAATATGTGTACCAGCAGAAAGTGGTCCTTTAGTAGGTGAACCAAGTACAGTTGGGGTTTTGAGTGTTACATCGGTATTGCCCAAAGCGGTTGGTGTTTTCAAACTATCATTATCATTTAAACATAATCCCACGGGTTCTGCATTCGAACTGTGCAATGATACTACTGGTTTACACTGTCCAGTCCGCCCTGAAATATATTTCAAAGGTTTTATCAACTTAATAATACATCCTGTCCTTCATAATACATTAATTAAAACAAACCTTAGTTGAAGATCTTAGAGATCAAAACTAACCTACAGTTTTCCTAATACCCGCTAAATTTCTTTACTTCCCATCATCCTATTTCCCCTTGTCCATTTGTTAGTGTAATTCTAATGTGTGCCTCTTCGTTCTTTCTTAGATTATAATGGTGCCTCAAAAAGAGATCGAGAAAGGATATAAGGTACCTCGTAATGACGGAATTGATAACTTTGGATCTACGGATGAATCACTGGTTGATGGTCCTAGCAATGACACACTGTCTTTTCCTGTCTGCATTGGTATCCTTGTCGATGTACTTATTAACTGACTCATTCTCACAGCTAAAAATAAGTGAGAAGTTATCTTTACATGGCACCAAACTGTTATCCAATGTAGCCCAACTTTGTTGTTGATTTCAGCTAAAAATTCACAAAGACTTCGATCAAGAATTTCCAGGTTTTAATGCGGCAGTTGCCAAATCTTATCTTTACGGCCAAAAAAGGGCACGATGATCATAAAACCACATTTAATTGATATATTCAACCAGATAATTATTCCAGATATTCAAGACATGCTCAAGATGCCCACCTCGAAAACTTCCAAAATCTTCGGGAAGTTCCGAAAGCCGGTTGATGTTACCAATTTATTTCATTCTTATGCCCTACAGTGCGGGTATTGTGATGATGTGGTCAATTGCACCACAAATACAACAGATCTTGAAAATGGATGCATCTTACAACGATGTAGGGCCAAATCGCTGGTTTCAACAAATTCAACAATTTCAACATAATCGGAAAGCAAAATCAGTGGACATAGTTTTGAAGCTGAAAAATCCAACAACTACCCGAAAATTTGTGGTTTCAAGAACTGCGTACTTAACGACATATATTCGTGTTTTGCGTGAAGAAATACTCATTCTTCTTCAGAAAGACTACAGTGGAGAATAATAAACGGTGCTCCAACATTCCCAAACGCCATATACGGCCTAAATGCGGAAGTCATTTACCAAAATCCTATAACCCAAACTTTCTTAAACAACTGCTTATTATATATAGCAATCGGATTTTGATCCGATGACTTTCGCATCTTAAAAACATCATTTAAGATTACTTCTACTAGGAACTTCCAAGCAAATTATTGTTCCCAAAGGATAGTCACGCAACATAAGAGGAGACCCCCAGAAATTACATTTTCACTAATTTATTCTCTTCTTCATGGACAGCCTCTTGTCGCGGGGGAAGCCTGCGTGCCATAATGAGGCTACGACCCATGCTGGCGATGGCACAGGCCTCCGGTAGATCATTTCAACTGAAAGGTTCGATTAAATGCCTCTTTAGCCTCTCAGCAACTTCCTATGAGAAGGATAACTCCAGTCCAAACCTGGGCAAATGGAACTTGTTTAGCCCTGTAAGACCATCTATCTAATAGGACACTCTAACCGAACCCACGTCTGAGAACGTCACCGTCTTAGGTCGCTAAGCCCTAGCAGATGAATCTTAGGAGCAAAGAGTGGGGCAGTCGCGACACGCTGTGCCTCAGCTAAAAAATCCACTGTGCAGGCTGGTAGGATACACCTATATCCGTAACGTTTGTACCGAGCGTGGGTAGAGCCTTTCAAATCTTCGTTCGCGAAACCTAGCTATGATGGCGAAACCCAGAAACCTACTTTAGCCAGGATTAATTCATCATCTAATGAAATTCAGTAGTAACGTTTCATTAAAGAGCATTCGAAATGCAAGTGAGTCCCAATAAGCTCTGAACGATAAAATACTGAGAAGTGTCGCTTAAGATGGGGTAAATAAAACCATTAGGAACCTAACCAACAGTGAAATCCAACAACCACTGCAGGTGCATTGCAGTGGATAACTAATAGTTCTGACTGTGAAGATATTAAGTTTTAATTTAATCCACAAGAAAAGCCGAAAATTGTGAGGAAATGAATTGGACATGTCATTTAGAGTTGCTCCAGTACTGCAATTTACTGCAGACGAGGACGCATCCTCGACATTAGCTAGTATTATCTGATGTGACATATTTATTCTACAGTACGGTCTTACATATGGAATATTCCAAACTAGTGGAGCAATAGTCATTCGTACACAAATACTTCATGCAAGCAACATCCCACATATGCGACCGCCCTCACCCACGTACACCCACACAACTGTTTGCATACCACAATACGGGCATAAATATATTACTACAGCAAGGTCAGGCGGATGACGAGCAAAGTAATAGAAAAAATCAATACTCACTAACTTTAGGATGACGCTAACTAGAGTTAATAGAATGGAAGTAATCGATTTTGAACAGTGAGATGTAAACAGAACCACACGCTAACACATACAGTTTGCATGAAAACATACTAACAAGCAGTCGTTCAAGATGAAGAAAAAAACAATTCATACGATTCGAAATGCAAAATCATTTCAAACCGACTCGATATGACAGCATTGTCAACTTGCCATAACAACCTTATTATACGCTAATGCATCACACAAGTAGTAGCGTTACGAAGTGGAAGTGGGATGAATTGACGAGACATACATATTTATACTTACACTGAGTTAAGGATGGAAATATCATGAACTGAAGAGGGCGGCAAAACACATCCATTTAAAATTGAAAGAATGGAAATAAGCAACTGGAAGAGGGGGCGTGGAGACTGGTTTGAGAAGTAACCGTTCTAGTGTTATCTTATAGGAGACGATAGAAAAGACTATCTGCGCTTTTTTAATGGTAAAATGGGGATAAATGAAAATTAGGAGAATACAGCAAAATTTGCATGC
>NW_018108207.1:431482-450140 GCF_000183805.2 Loa loa
TTCAAACCGACTCGATATGACAGCATTGTCAACTTGCCATAACAACCTTATTATACGCTAATGCATCACACAAGTAGTAGCGTTACGAAGTGGAAGTGGGATGAATTGACGAGACATACATATTTATACTTACACTGAGTTAAGGATGGAAATATCATGAACTGAAGAGGGCGGCAAAACACATCCATTTAAAATTGAAAGAATGGAAATAAGCAACTGGAAGAGGGGGCGTGGAGACTGGTTTGAGAAGTAACCGTTCTAGTGTTATCTTATAGGAGACGATAGAAAAGACTATCTGCGCTTTTTTAATGGTAAAATGGGGATAAATGAAAATTAGGAGAATACAGCAAAATTTGCATGCAAATGAGAGGCTTGAAGGTGGGATGATAAGTAACAAAAGACAACGCGAGAAGAGATCCTCGGGAAAGCCTGTTAAAGTGAAGGGATAGTGCAGAGAGAGAGCCTGGCTCAGGGGCAACTCGCGTGGGCCTCATGACCAACACGCAGTTAAGGAACCGTAGCAGAACGAATGTGTGGGCGAGTTGAGAAGGAGGTAGGAGGCTGCGAGTGCATTGTTGTGGGCAAACCGATGGCGTGTGAGGAGAGGTAGACGGACGGACGGGCAGAGTGAATAAAAGTAACGCAACAAGACCTCGATACAGGATGAGAGTGTCTGAGACAAATAGAGAAGGAGACAGTACTCCCTCCCTCTGTTCAAGGAAAAGCTGCAATTCCCTCACCATTCAAGCGTTGAGGGAGGAGTGCGCAAAGGCGAGGAGGCAGACAGCTCGACACGCCACCTACTATCATTGAAATGTATCCCCACGCACGCGCGCACGCACGAGTAGACGTACGCGCACATCTGCATACACCACATGCACACAAGAATGTAACATACGTGCATACAGCCACGTGTAGGCACACAGAGATGCAGCACACGTGCACACGCCCACGCGAACCCACCTCGCACGTGCACACAGGCACTGAGTAAGGCATACCTCTTGGAAGTCATTAGATAGGCCTTACATTTGGGACTATGACAGTGATAAACATGAATGATTCATTTTCTGCTGCCCTTTGTCATACGCAGGAATAGTAACCGCAGGTCTGTCAACATAACGTGTTATCTGTCATCAATAGATCGTTGACTGACACGCCTAAGCACTGACAGAAAGGAGGTGCAACACACAATGGGTACATGGAGGAACGCTCAGAGGTTAACAACGCTTTCACGCTGAACAAATATGATGTGTGCGGGTGGTAGGTGGGTAGATAAGTGTGTAGGCGTTGAGAGGAAGCAGGGTTCGCAGAAAGTTGCAACAGATGAGAAGAGCGAGCTCACAGATCAGTGTCCAACTCCTATGTTATCTGCCTACTCGATATAAGTGCAGTGCTGGTGGTTGGGGATTAATGAGACAACATATAAGTAATCACCCTTGAAACGGTGGGTTGCTCGAAAGGTTAGCACTGCCATTAAGAAGGTTGCACTCGTGCGGTAAGTGGCCAGCTGATGGACGTAACCTATTCACACAGCACTGAATGCTTCACAAAGAAAGGTGTTGTCCCATTTCCCTTGCGTATGTTACCATGGTCGGAAGTTGGTTTCGGGCTCTTCAACTGTTAAGTAAATTGTAAGTAAGTGGATATTGGTAAGATTAATACAATGAATTGAAATTAAGTAGCCATGGAGGCCTCTACTTATAAATAACAAATTTGTTTCAAAAGTGAACTTTACGAATAAGAGAAAGGAAGAAGAATTGACATCAATCAATGATATGTTAGAAGCGTTGCTGCATTTGCGATGGTATCACATAGGTAATTAATTTTAAATTGTTCAAACCAGAAATATCAGTGAGCGAAACCTTCACTCTTAGGCACAATGCTATGAAATTTGATTACAAAAATATCTATATTGTTATCATAATTTCAATCAGATGATTTAGTTTTTAGGGTATAAACAGTGAGATGATGAAACGGTATGACGTGAAGGTCGGTGTCGCCCATCACACGAGATCTACAATTACAAGCTGGCTGTAATCACTTTAGCGCAATAGTTCCCAACTGGTGATCCTTGGACCACAGGTGATCCACGTGAATTAAATTATGGCCTACGAGAGCGGCAGTGCTGTGAGTAGAAAATTATTAATCACGAGAAAAATTGACTTTGTTCCTACGTTCCTTCTTCTTTATATTATAATGTTACTCTGTGTTTTAGCTAGTACATGAAAAATTTTGATTAAAGTTCATTTTTATATTAGCGAAATTTATTATTTTTGAATCTTCTGGTCTGGTACAAATAAGAAAGTCAAAGTGGTCCCTGGTCAAGAAAAAGTTGGGAACCACGGCTTTAGCAAAATCGGAGAGCGCATTTTAGATTGCGGTGTACTTCACCTTTGCTCTTAAATCCATGACTGCGTCATTCATCAGTCAAAATGATATTAAACTTCTGCGGAAATCACTTCCTTAATTCAAAGGTAAGACCGGAATACTACTTTCTATGGAGACATATAACGTGTTGGAAGTTTGACTGGTTGTTGTTAGTTAAATAGAGTTTAATACTGCTCAATTTTTTTATGAAGTAGGGAATAATGGAGAAGAGAAAGGGTAGGACCGTATAACTAGTTACGGTCCGTATTGATATAGTAACAATATTACACCAAAATTATTAAACATCCACATTCGAAATATGTATTTTCCTATAACTAGGGCCATGATAAATAACTATACTCAAAAGTTCGCCGCGTAAAATTACATCAACAGTTTGAGACGAAACTTTCTAAAATTACTTTAAACCAAGATAATCCGGCACGCTTCGAGAGTACCACAGAATATCCTTTATTTAAAAATGTCTTAATGAAACGCCATTTCCTGAATGCCCTTGATAATTTGGAAAACAATGACTTGTTGTCCCCCTATGGTTCGAATACCGCTTGCTTAATTTCACTTTTTTTTCTCATTTCTTTTTTTCCAATTTCGCATCCTCAATGACCCCTGCAAGAAATTTCTTTCATTTGTACATAATTTTCGCTTCCAAATTCTATTTTGTTTGCTAAAAGAACTATTATTTAAGTCTATGTTATGGGTGCATGTAAGGGTCAGGTGTAAAATTTTCCCATATTGTCAGCAGTGACATCGGGACGATGAATTACAGATCACACATAACCAGGCAGTACATTTATTGACTGGATTCCAATCATTCACAAGTTGGGTTTTTTCCGCCTCATTTTTGAAGTGCGTGGTTCTTTACTTTCACTACTGCTTATTAATGTCCTTATGCAACTTGGAATTCATATAATAGTTTGATGAAACTATCCAAGAAACCAAATTAACGATTACTTGGAGTAGCCCGTATAATGCCCTGTGTCACTTTCAGAATGTTACTGGCACATGACAACACATACGACGTCTAATGTGTTGGACAAATGTAAACACATCAAGACGCATTCATTCAAAGATAACTGCGGCAGCATAATGAGGAATGATGTAGCAAGCTTCATTTCACACTGCAACACGCTATACTATATGTTGAACGGCTTTGGAAATTTTTTGGGTACAGAAAACGTTAAGAAATGGATCTCATTTAAACGATGTAAATCAACATTTGTCATCTCGGGAATGTTTCCTTGCTCATTAAATTATAAAAATAAACGAATATCAAGGGTCATGCAAGTTTACTTCAAAAAATTAAAAACCTAATTCTTTAATCAGCTTAGCGATCCTACAAAGAAATTAGCTTGAAATTGCGTACGAATGCAATTGTTATGACTTGATCCATAACTATAAAAAATAGAAAACAGTTTGAAATAAAAAGTGGAAAATAATCAAAAATCCTAATTGAAATTACATTGCAGGATGGCTCTCACGAACGCACTTCGATTAAGAATGCTTCTAACTATTTAAAAAGAAAAGTTTAATTATAGTATCGAGATTAAAATTTAATAGGCAATATTAAAGCCACAAAAGGTATTGCCTTCTCTTACTTATTTATTCGGTTTTTACAAACGCCACAAATAGTGTTACAGAATATAAAGCCAGTTGAGAGCTGAACCGGCGTTTTCTAAAGACTTGTCATTCGAAGTCTTGTCATCCTGATAATCCGTTTTGTTTGGCTTGTTTTGCATATTTATCGCTTGAAAAACCAGGTGCTACTTCCTATTTCGGTGATCACCTTTGCTGCGGAAATATGTGAACGGCATAATGTCTGTATCTTGTGATTCATTCAATTATTCCAATTCTCTGGTATTCATTACACACAAGTTTTTGAAAGGATAAATTTTTGGTTTCATTGTTGCGATTCTTGAAAACTCACTTGAAAAAAACTAATTAAAAAAGAACTGAAAGCAATTATAATCGCAATCGCATCATCAATTGAAGTAAGATAAGGAAACTGGAATACCCTAACATTATTGTTCATCACTTAGCTAGTCCCGAAATGATCGGTGATATTCAGCATTGGAGAAGGCAAGGAATGAAAGGATTAATTTCCGAAGAATAGTTGTTTGTCTTGGCCCGGAGATTAGATAAGGACGGGATATATACAAAACGATAGACCGAACTCACTTCCAGTATTTTTGCTTTTCCAACATGAAGTCGCTGTTTATCGCATTGTTCTATTCTATTACCGATCAAATATTTCTTTATTGTCACGCTTTTGTATATATCATGTGTGTATGTGTGTTTACTTGTACTAAACTGAGGTAGCTGTTGCTGTTGACTAGGCAGAAGTGGGTATTAGTATTTCGGTCAGTTGTTGTTAGAATGACCATAACGCCCATCCACAGATCCGATTCAGAGTGAATTTTTTTTTGCGGTCAAATTATTGCATTTGGTCCAGTGGTATATGTTTTATATGCTAAAAGCTTAGCTTCATCATTCATTTTGCAATCTGGCCTCCACATGATGCAAATACAATTCTCGAAGTAAAAGCACCAGTCGTTTCTACTGCGCTGAATCAATCTAAAATTTTAGCAGAAACAGAATTCCCAAAGAATTCTAATAGCTGAATACATAGGTCGTTAGGTTTTTAAGTTGTCAATTCAACTGGATTCCTAAAGTTCAACAAGACTTTCTCATTGTTCCATTTCAATAATCAAAGATAATTCCAAATAGTGAGGACGAATTTTGGGTAATTTAATCAGTAATTAATGAATGATATGTATTAGTGATTTGATCTCTTAGCCTATGGATTCAATGTTCCCCTTCGTAACATTTCTTCCTTAGTGATACTAAACTTACTGCATCCTCAGAATTTCCCATCAAAATCCTAGGAAGTTTCTGGAAATGGACAGATTGGAATTACGATCTAATATAAAGTTTCATTTTAACATAATGCAGTCAAAGTTGACTGATTTTGATAGTCAGGAGCAATAGAAGACAATTTATTTCGAACATTATCGATCACTTCATATTTTTCCTTCTTACATTTAGTGTTATAAATGCCTCATAAAATTTATCAAAGTTAAAATCATATAAGGTATTAACCAATAGTTTTGTTACACTTTTCGTAGTATTACTTCGAGGTTTTTAACATTTGCAGAGCAGTGCAGATGATGTTATTTGATCGGAATGGTTAACCTACTGACACGTTAATGATGGAGCACAAATGGTGCTAAGGAATGGATATTCGAGTCCTGTTAATAGTTTATGGATTTGAATAAATAGAATTTTTCCACAGAAAGTGCAAAAAGTATAGTGGTAGTGATGCAATTCATCTGCTTGCTTGTAATCCTGCTGACCAAATTAAAACTCTGATTATGGTCTTAATTTTCAATAATTTAATGCTCGAAACACACAACAGTATTTTTCTCTTTCTTTTTTCGATCATAGAAAAATAGAAGCTTTCACAAGATATCAATTCATTATCTCCTCAAC
Organism: Loa loa; assembly: GCF_000183805.2. Lineage (NCBI taxonomy): Eukaryota > Metazoa > Nematoda > Chromadorea > Rhabditida > Onchocercidae > Loa > Loa loa. Next base: position 437,354 of record NW_018108207.1, read on the forward strand.
AGTCGTCAATAAATTTGCGAATACAGTAGTAGGTCACTGTTTGAATTATGAAGTCGGCATCTGTATAAATTGAGTTAATTATTTTTAATTATTTAAAATGTGAGTTGCCTTAAGATTTGATTTTTTTTAGTCAATGAAGTTTTCCATTGTATACGTAGTGAATGGAGATCGAGAGACAGGCAATATTGTAATTATCCGAAGCGAAGTGACAGGGTGAGAGATACGGTAATATTTGCGAAGGAATAAAAAAAGAAAACAACACAGATACCAATTTGAATATTCGTAAAACAAACAGAATCAAAACTTCGTAAGCCTCTAATGGTATTGACATCTTTTCAGAGTCAATGATCAGTGACTTTATAAGTAAATTTATCGTACGACCTCATGTTTCGTTTGTCTTTTTCACTGTTTTTTTATTCCGTTTCTTCGTCCAAACCATCCATTTCTTTCATCTTCCATTTCTGCCGGTATATTTTAATATTTCTAATAAAACTATCTTGTTGTCGAATCCATCGAGAATTAGTGGAAGCATTTCTCTCTTAAAACATTTTATATGTCCACTTTCATTGCGATTCATCTAAATCATTGTTCGTCGAAGTTTCTTCTTTGAATATTTAAACTGATTTCATTGTTATTATATTTAAGAAATTTTTCTGAAATATTATCTGACTTTTCTATTCTAAACTTGATGTATATACAACATTTTTGTTGGAAATAATAGTTTTCCGTCCCCAACGCAATATCACTTGAAGATAAAACGTGGTGGAAAAACGATAGTGATACCAACTAAATACCATTAGATTTCCAAAAAAAAAAAAGGAAAAAATCAATGTTCTAGCTTCACGTCAAACGGTAACAATGATGCTGACAAAACACTCGTACGTTAAACCTGTCTGAAACGATATCCTCATCTGTAATAAGTTAATGATTCAAAGCAATATGAAATGACTTTTTCTTCTGACAAAACGGTCATGTGTTGATGTAAATGCCTAACAGTGGTAACACAACAGTCCTAACACTGGCAAATTTCATGATTCTGATAGCACTGGTTGCACAATTAATATCGAACAAATGTAAATTCATGTTATTTCGAGTACTATTTTCATATGCGCAACAGTAATTGGAAAATTTTAAAACTAGCAAGCACAGACAATATCCGCTTTCTAAATCAGATGATTCTGTTTTTGTTTCTTATGACTTTTTCTTTGCCGTATTTTTTATCATTCTTTTCTTCATTGTAGCCAAAGCAAAAAAAATAAAAATTAGAATATTGTGAAAAGTATAAATTATAAATTGGAATATTGTGAAAAATTCATTTAAACCAATCAAATATGTTTTGCTGTTAAAAGCCTTTATGCAAAGGAATCATAAGCATCCCTTACCAAAATCAATCAGCAGTGACAACAAAAGATATTTGCAGACGACTGCTAATTTCAATACATACATTCCTAAACCTGCCCATATCATTAGTATAATAAAGGTTCATAAATAAGGCATCGAAATCTCTCTCTCATACAGGGTTATCTTTTTATTAAATCAAAACTCTCTTTCATAACAGTATTTGGAGAATCTTACTGCATTTTTATCATCAATCCCTCCGTTTCTAAATCGAAAACCAACAAAAGAATTTAATGTGCTATATTTATCTGAACTTTAAATGTATGCTATATCTAACAGTAAAATTTTAAAATATTTTATTTAAATATTTTTCAAGTACTACTTGTTACTTCTTATTCTGGTCAATCTTCTTATTTCCCTTAGAGATGATACGCGACAAAATTTCTCAGCAATAATCAGCTCTTTTCTATTTTTTGATGATAGTCCGTCCAAACAATAACAATCTTCCAAGCACTATGCTCAGTGACCATTCAATTACACACATTTTATCATTCTTCCTTTTATTTTCCAGATATCAGGTTTTAAACTTAATTTAACTCTTTACTAGAAGTAAATGAACACTTGCAGCCCAATCAATTAAAAGACCAGGTGACATTGTTTCATTCCCAAGACGATGATATTTAAAGATACTCGACAAATGCCGCATCACCATCCGGTTCTATTGTACTGACTGAATCATAGATATCAGTAAAATGTTTGGGTTGGAAAATGATGTAATCATTAGTCATTTTTTTTATTTTAACAACGATCGTTGATAAGGTCAACCTGTTCCCTACGAGATTTTCTAAGTTATTCTCTTTGCTTAATGCGACAGATACCTTTAAAACTTGGAAGTTATGACTTTAGTATCAAGTAATAAATACAGCTGTTGGACTGCATTTTCTCGAACTTAAAAAAAGATATTATGAGTTATTAATTATGTTCAGTGCAGTCTACACTCTTCTTATCTCATTTTTACTATTTATATCGAAGAATTTTTGCTTTCAATAACTTATAACATTTGGGAGGAAAAAAAACTTTATGTCCTCGCTGTAGTTTTATCCTTAAAATGTATATTGTATAACAACACGGCACCTTTTCTTGTCAAATCTAGGTTATAGTGAATGATTTGACTAATGGGTTCAGTGAAACTATCGGTGATTTAACAAAATTTCATGACCACATATATATATTCCTTTTTCAGCAATTTGAGGTTCAAGAACCCTGATTGTAGTTCATCAGTTTCGATTATTACAGTAACATGTGACGCGACTTGCTGTGAGAACATACATGAATTAGTTGATTTGAACCGAATGATTCTCAATCGCACTCAAAGTTCAGTTTTAATTGCACAACTTTGAATTTCAGTTGAATAACAATGACGTAATACTCTTCCATCGAAAAGTTGCAGTAAATAATCGAAAGGCTCAGAATAAGCAGATGATAACCGACCATTTATAACAACAAAAAAAATTTGAAAATGAGAATAAAAATGAATAATTATTTATTTATTTCTACAACACTGTTTATTTTTCAGTAAAATTCACTTCAAATAAGCAAAGAATTGTGAAAGTGAAGTACAAATTAAACCATTGGAAACAATCCCTTGGATTATCGAAGTTTTTGCAAACCCATTGATATCATCGCTTGAATTAAATTATTCCCGGAAGTAACATTTGTTACAAAATGGCATTCAGGAAAATGAGAAGATCAAACAAGAGCTCCTGCTTTCAACACAAACAACACTTTCCCAATTAAATTTTCAGCGGCTAAAAAAATAAGCTATTTGAGGAAGCGAAAAAACAATTCAAAAATATCACACAAAAAACTGAGAAATTGAATTTAAGTTTGAAGCTTTAAAGTTTCTGATGAAGTCATTGTCCTTAATGGAAACTAATGCACTAAATCTTTGGACAACTTGTTATTCAGAACTGAAAGGATTTGAGGAATTTTTTTTTTTTGCGAGCCTTCTTTACGATCAGCATAAAAATATCACGTGCTCAATTCACAAAAAATTACAATATAATGTGGCCTATATAATCTCTTTTAATGAAAAAAAAAAAAAACAAAAAAAGGAAAAACAAAATATACAAGAAACTACATGGGCCATATATTGCTGCAATTTGGTTAGCAATTTCTAGATTGAAGTGTAAGTAAGTGTGAAAAGGAAATTATTCAAAAGTTCAAGAGTTAATTCACCTATTTGGTACTTCGTAAATAACATGAATACCGAATATGAATACCGTAAATAACATTAATACCGTAAATAACATGAATATGGATATTACATGCTCGTTTTTAATTATTAAACATAATCGTTAAATTAAAAATTCAAAATTCAACAATTTTCCGAAACTCTTTTGTACTTCATTGATACTTCGCTACGGTTTTCCAGTCAGTGTTTGAAAAGGTGTTCTAGTTAGCACCGAGCCAATTTATCTTGTCAACGTATAAGCAATGTAAAAAATATATCTCTGATGAACGGTAAAGCGAGACGATCATTACTAAGTCAATGTCACTGGCCATCAGTTGTTAATTAAAATGAATCGAAAACTATGGAGTAATTCAAACACTTGTCTGATAAATAAATACCTGTTCATTTTCATTATAAAATTGCATCAGTTCTGATTTGCTGTCACACGTACTTCTGATTTAATTGATCACAAAAAATGAATCATAAATCGTTTTTGAAATAGCTTGAAGCATTCTGTTTTATCGATTTCTATGAGTCTTGATAGCTTGTGAGTTAACACAGTTCAGTTACAATCACTTACTTCGTAAAGTATTTTAGTTCGAAAATAAGCGCTCTTCTTGTGATTTCCAAGATGTACGACATAATGTACGGCATACTGAAAAATTATTATACTAGACATATATTGCAGATATAAAGGCGATATAATGGCTTTGAATGCACATGCACATAATGGTCACCAAATTCTGGAAGATTTTAAATGGTGAAAGCGACGAATAAATAAATCTTCCAGAGTAAAATTATGTTATAAATGAGGGAAATGGAAGTGGGCGAAACTGTGTCACTTGTTGCCAGCAATCATATTAGTTCTCTAAATACTGCTGCACAATTTCCACTTGTCTCATTTCGTCCTCTGCGATATTTCATCTCTTCCATGTGGAAATTCCCAATCGACAAATTGATAATGAAGAAGGAGGAGAGTTATTACTGAAATAATGATCATGTCAACGATGCTAGTGATGTCGGTGATTATTGTCATACAACCGGCATCGTTATCCTGTGTCTTCAATAGCCGTTTCTAGTCTTTCAGTATAAAAAATAAAAAAAATCCCATAGAAATTTTACAGTGTTGAAATTCTGTATTAAAATCTATTTCAGATATTATCACCTTCAGAAATGGCATGGCATCTTATAGCCAAATTAACAATTGAAATCATTGGTTCTCTAAATACTGCTGTACAAGCATTGATCGTATAGGTAAAAAAGGACAAATGCCACCTTGTGCAATATGTTAGCTGCCAGTTGAAGAAAGAAAAACCGAAAACAACAGTTCTTTTCCTGTAACAAATTTGTTGATGTGGTGGAAACTAATCGGTCAATGTAATGTTTATTGTAATATGCTATTTCTGCTCATTTCCCTCTTCCACTGTCTTTCGTCGCTAGTGATCTGCTTGGAAAATACATACCTGCAAAACTCAATTATCAGTACAATTATGGGACGTTCCTGTCAACGTCCGCTTAGATGTGACCTTCATTGTCCATTTGGTTATCAGACTGGTGTATTGGGAATATGTTTGTGCATCTGTCACGATGACCCCCGCCTTGTAAGTTACCTGTTATCTATTTCTTCCATGCTTTAATACTACTATTATTCTTTGAAATGTATTACCATACCAATCATAATCAGTAAATAGAAAAGTCATGCTTATTCCTGTTTATTCCTGCTAGTAAGCTAATCAATGACAAGACAACATGTTTCTATCGTATAATTAATTAGTACCAGAATTTGGGCTTAACTCACCAATTCCGCTCCCGTCATTCTGAAGGTTTTAAATTTGTTATCCGAACTTCTTCGATATATACTCGGAACTGCTAACCTTCAGCTTAGAATATTTAATCCCATGCATTGAATCATTAATAAATTGGAAGTTATAAAACAAAAATTTCATTGGATTTAATTTAAAAATTTTAAAATGAATTTACAATGGAAATAAAAACTTTTAGTTAAAGGCATATGCGCTAAGCGAATATTGCAGACATAACAGCGGCGGTATAGCTTTTTGTGTATCACGGACTGGTGAGTTTGCAACTATCATCGCAATTGTTGTTTGTGTTTTAAGTCACTGTTTGTTTTATTAATCTATTACTTATAATACATTAAATTTGCAATCGAACTTAGCGTCCCGAATTCATAACAAATTGTCAACTCAAAGAATGGAATAGAATGAGAAGACATAGGACAAAGTTAAACAGGATAAAATAAAGCATAAAGTAAAGTAACATAAAATAACTGTTGTAAGTAAATTAAATTTCATTGTTATTCTACATCAATGGATATGCAATATTCGGTTCTAAACATCTGTTTTCTTTTCCAAAGCCGTTTTCCACAGTGATAATCTATATCTGTTATATATTCTGTTATACAGACTGCCAGTATGTAATTTTTAGAACTTTCTCAAAAGTGACACTTTCTTCTTTGTCAAACTTTTCAATTCAGCTTATCTTAAATTCACTGAATTGATGACTCAAATAAACACCATGTGTCAATAACTAATCAGCAGAATGCACCAAAAGAAAATACTCCGCTTTTGCTTTTAACCAAAAATAAAGTAATCAAAAGTAGTGAATAAAACTAGAAAAAGTGAAAACAATAAAAGCAATATTTACGAGATGAATAAAAGGAAGAATAAAAATAAAAAATATGACATCTATCACTGCGAAAACTTAGTTTTCCACCATGAAATTCTTTAATTAATCCAACAGTCACAAGCGAAAGTAGAAAAAATCAAGCTGACAATGGAAATTTCGGTTAAATTCTTATTTCAAAATGACAATTTCATCTTTGGTTTTCAACATACGGTGGAAATAAAGCAGCCATAAAGGCAAGTGAGTGCCCACGTCTTTTCAATGATGCTGGTGCTTGTACACATCAATGCAATAATGACAGTGAATGTGGCAGTACGTCGAAGTGTTGCAACAACGGATGTGGTCGAGAATGTGTCATTGCACTTAGTTCACAAGTAGTCGTGAATTCACTTTCAATTCACCTTTTTCAAACAACAGGTCAGTTCCTCACGTCATGAAAATCACAGATAAGTGCAAGGAAATGATGTTAAGGTCTCGTAATTTACTGCTTGAAATATGATATAATTTATACAGCTTTCCCTATGCGATTAACAAATGATTCAATTTTACAGTGATATTTCTTGAAGCATATATTATGCTGACATTAGCGTTAAATGTTCCACTGCAGTTTCATATTAAAAGTAATTATGAGCAAGAAAAACACTAAAATTTAAATCTCAATTATCTGATGTTATTCATTTCATCAAAGCTATAAAACAAACTTGTTCCAGACATCGATTTTATTTTTCAGTCGAAATTATTACATAGCATTTAATTTCTTATTATTTCCAGGATTTCACACGGTACACTTGATAGGCAAACATTGAGATAACCAAAATGCTTCTCAGATGCATGATCTGCAAAGTGGCCTAGCACAACTTGGACATTTAGCTAAATAACGATTAGTGGTACAGTTTATGAATGGTTATTCATTATGTGATGAGTCAACGCTTCATTAGACAGAAGTAAGTGGTGATTAATAACTAACTGCATTCTGTTTCCATAACATTGGAAACAAAAAACAAAGATATGGAAAACAAAAGAAGTCTTTTCAGAATATTTTAATCGAATAGGAAAATGTCCATTAAAAAATTACGTCAAGAATCAGAACTGTGTAGTTGAATGCATTTACGATGAGGAATGCCCTTTAGTTGGAAAGTGTTGTGATAATGACTGCGGTCGCGTTTGTGCACCATCTGATAAAGCGACAGGTATCTGGTCATTTTTAATTTTGTCAGAATGACATATTGCAAAGTGTTCTGTGCAACTCAGAGCAAGAAAATGGAATGAATTGTTTTCCTCAAAGAGTTTTATGGAAATCAAGATTTCAAGTTCATAAATCAAATTAGCTCCCACTTTTCTACAAACGAGTAACTATTTTAGGCTCTCAGTTACCACACCTAAATTTTGCAGATTGCATACAGCTTACATCAGCAGTAAGCAGATTACTCGGGAAAACACTCATGAAAAAATATGTGCCAAAATGTACAGTTGATGGAGAATTCGAGAATATACAATGCGATCACAGCTATTGTTGGTGTGTTGATGAAAAAGGCATTGAAATCATTGGAACCAAAACTTTCAGGAAAATTGGTTCACCAAATTGCTTACGTAAGTTTTCTCTAAAAATTTACTTGCAATGAAAAAAGTAATTTTGTTGAATTTGTATTCATTGAACCTGAGGATTAAAAATTAATTTTACTCTGTCTTCCTAGCAAACTACTGGAACAGAGAAAATGATACTGCTGAATTCAAAATGAATGGCAAATTGTTTAATTTTTCCATACTTTAACTATACTATTTAGAAAAGAGAGATTGTGAAGCTAAATTATGTCCAAAAGTGTGTCCTTTTGGCATTAAAACGGACCATGAAGGTTGTCCGGTGGATAATTGTAACTGCAGAGATCTTTGCGAAGAATTGAAATGTATAAGTGACATTGACATGTGCCAAATGATTGACCCTGATTGTGCTAAACCGCCATGTCGACCGGTGCCTAGATGTGAGTTCAACTCGCTTTAAAAGTTTCAATTCGACTTAATTTCGGTATTTTTCTAACACTAGGTCCACGAAGATTCAATTGATTATTTATTCAATTGATGAATCATTCGGTTATATGTTTATCTAAACTATGTTTAAATGATTTCTATATTTATAGGTTTATTAAATCCTTGTCCAAATGGATCACCGATGACCTTATCAAACAGCGTGACAGCATTGTGTACCCACACAAATCAGTGTTTGCCTAGTCATTAGTCCATCAGGTATCTTGAATCCTGAAATCATTGTTTTGTTTTTTAATTCTTTCGTTTCGAAGGCAGTAATTAAAAAGATTTGAAGGGCGTCAATATATTCAATACAATGGTCTCTGCAGTTTTTGCTTCTGAAATTAAAAAACAGGTTTTTTTCGAGAGGCAGATTTTTCTACAGAAGTAATTACTCAGTTCTGTCTCACAAAATCTGTTATTGCATAAATGAGTGACAGTATATTTTGGAATTCATTATGTTAAAAATAAATTACATTTGTAGCTGTTTCAATAATGATCACATACAGTCAGTTGTTCTAGATGTTGCTATTTGCAACAACTATTTCCTATCCGCTATCTACTTTATTGCTGTTTTCACGCAGTTTATTTGTTTTGTGTTGAATGGTTTTTGTTTTTTCAAAATTATCAAAAAATTTTCCTAGAACTTTCGGAAGTATAGTAGCAAATTCAATTTCACCTTAAACTGGTCAAACTATGCGTCAATTATGGATTTAAAAAATACATCAATTGTGAAATATCTATCAAAAAATTTAAGTTTTGTAGCTATCGTCTTTCCAGATCCAGCGAGCAACTGTACTTAACCGATATTTTTATGGCATCATTCCCATTCTTTTAAAATTTCAATTATAGTTCAATTCTTTTCAAATCTTTTACAATCATAATTTCATTTTTTTAGATCGGTTTTAATGGTTTGGGATTTTGCTGCTCTCTCCTAGAAGCGGTATTACACAACGGAAGTTGTGTTCAAATTCTATCACAGTCCTGCAGAAGTAGTGAATCTGAATGCCGTGTTGATTCAGATTGTTCAGAGCAAGCAAAATGTTGTTTCGATAGATGTGGCTTGAAATGTTTACTCGATAGTACACATAATCATGGTATTCGTGTTAATTAGTCTGCTCAAAAATCAGCTACTATTGAGAAACATTTGACTGCCAAAGCTTAAATTTACAAACGAATATAATATTTAATTTGTTTCTTTCATAACTAAGTTAAAGTTAAAGCATATCGCAGTCGCCGCAATAAAGCAACTAACCTATTGTAATTTCTTAATAATGAACATGAAGGATATAATACAAAGATCGCTTTTATTTCTTTCAAGTTAGTATGAGAACATTTGTTTTACTCAGTATTTTCTTGTTACCCTTCCACAACTATCTGAATACTATTCCTAAAAACAGTTGATACGACCAATTCCTGAAATTCCGTTGATCAGAGGATTTTTTCCCGTTAAAATTTAAATTGCAGGCGAAAAAGTGCAGCGAATCGTGGAATGTCCACAAGTACAACAGCATCATGATCTGGGAAAGTGTCCAGTAGAGTGTAAGATTGATCAGGATTATCCAGGTATTAAAAAATGTTGCACATATAACTGTTCTGCACTTTCCTTATTTCCTACCAAACTAACAGGTAAATCATCTTGTTAGCACTTCCTTTCTCTCGATATTCAAATAACTTTCAAACCTACTGCTGGTTTCAAAAAAGAAATTAAGTTATTAAGTCATTAAAGAAATATATGTCTTTCATTTACTTGCTTCTATTAAAAGCAAATGACTGAAATTTAACTGAAATTTCTTGAAATTTTTCCTTGAGATTTTTTTCCAAAAAATTTTTTTTAGAAAGATTTTTTTTTTAAATCTTGAAATTTTTTTTCTTGTTTTTTTGAAATTTCTAAAATTAGAAATATTTTCTTTAAACAAGTACTATTGGAATATTTCCAGTCAATAAAACAAATTACCTTAGTTAGCAAGTTTGATGTTTACGGCAGCCATAACATTTCAGCATGTCTTCATGAAGTTACCACACACGAAATTTATGGATGCGGTCGTGTACCAAAATGCAACGATGAAGGAAATTATGAACAAATACAATGTGAGGACGATATTTGTTACTGCGTTGATACAGTGAATGGTATTGAAACTCCAGCAACTCGAACAGCATTACATACAGAACCTGTCTGCAACAGTTTTTTTTTTAATTTCTTAAAACATTATATTTATAAGTCACTTAAATATTTTATGTTATATAAATGTTATTTAAATATTTTAGTCAAATGGCTTAATTAAAACGATATGCTTTATTTTACATTTCGTATACTGTGACTTATATTCAAGAACACTGAGAAAAAAATTTTTTTTTTAATGCCTGTGGCACGAATAGGAAAATAATCAAAAGAGCTATTACTAAAGGAATTAGAATTAGCGTGACAGTAATTATACTGAATCTTTTGATATAATCAGTTATGTTCAAATAACATTTTTACTATCCTAGTTATGGCTCATGAGATAGATATTAACATTCTTAAACGTTAATCTGCATTGTTTAGATTTTTGTGGTTGTTAAACTGATTTTAGATTAAATAAATCAAATTATTGAAGCAGTAGAGTTTTGCAATATAGCTTTTAGCGGAGTCTTGCACAAATTAGCTTTCCATTTTTGCAGAAAGACGGCTTGACTGCGAGCCGTTCAGATGTTCGAAAATTTGTGGCTATGTTTTGAAGTAACACGTGAAGGATGCCTATCCTGTGAATGCCGGAATCCTTATAAAAGTATATTATGCCCGCAGGGATACATTTGCGTAATGGCAAGCATGACGTGTTTGGAAAATATTTACTGTCCGAACCAACCGCACTGCAAGTAATTTCCTAAAATTCAGTTATTTATGAAAACAGTTTGTAAATTAAACCTTTATAAGTCTAAAAAAAAACTGATACTTGACATTACTGGACATGTAACTGAACTAAAGAAATAATAGCAGTTTCACGCATGTGCATTATTTTGGGTTATGTTTCGTGGACTTGAAATTCCTTTTTTTAAATCCAAAACTATATCATAAAGTGTATCAGTGTTTAAGCACGAGCTAACTTTCACAATTCACTCGCTATATTTGAGGTGTACCAAACATTTGCTCAACTGATCGCTCATCAGTAATTCCTCCAGTACTTTGCGAAAGTAAGCGAGACTGTCCAAATGATTACTGGTGCAATAATATTGGTATACAATCCAAGGGATTCTGTTGTCCACTACCTTCAAATCAGGTCCACAGTGATGCAAAGTGCAAATCTGTGGAACCGTTCATTGAACACAACAAATCATGTGATATTCACTGCAAAACAGGTCTTTTTTTTTAACTATAAAATGTTCATGTTCATTAAAATGTTCAAATCTTATTGTTTTTGGACAGAGAAACGATTTTCTTGGAAACTTGACGAATATGGATAAGTATAGACAAAATTTTGTATTGCTCTACCAACAACAACAGGCAACTTACAGATGAAGAATGTGAAACAGGTACAAAGTGCTGCTATGACGGTTGTGGAATGAAATGTGTCAAAATATCTGGTTGATTTTATTCATTTAATCCTTAACATAAAAATTTTCGACGTAAAATTTCATCAGGAACTACATGGGTCTCGATTCCTACAATCATATCTGCTAAAACACGTATTAATATACTAGGAAATGATGAATGTCCCCTTAATCATGCTACGAATTAGATATAAGTTCGAAGCGATTGCTTCTAAGTTGCAAAAGTGCTACATGATCATATATTGGAAAGAAAATTTGACTATCTACAAATAACGAGGTATCCTGGGGTCCTTTCTATCAATTATGGTCTAGTACAGTTGGTGTAATTTTAACGGAAATAATTTAGGCTGTCTGCAAGTGAAAATCGCTTACGACAAACTTGGACAAAAAGATACAGTGCGCTGCAATGAATGTATAAGCTTTTTACAGGATTTTGCCCAATGAAGAAAGGTTGCGCATACGGATTTGAAACGGACAGAAATTGATGCGCAACATACGATTGTTTCAATCCGGGTAAGGTGATGTCAGTTTGCTTCGTGTAATACTCAGACTTTATTTTTTGTAGATATCTTATTTTTTGCTTCCAAATCATTTCGTTTAGGAAAAGAAAATTTGTAGACAAATAAAACTCGACAAAATAAAACTTTTCTATTTTTTTTTTGTCAAGAAAGTTCTTAAAGTAAAGGAACCTATCGACCTCAATTAATTTATTATAACTTTGGCTAAAATCAACGATGAAATTTTAAGCGACAGTCTCATAATTAATTTGGTATTTTCATTCGGATCTAGACATAATAAACTTCTCAATGTTTTTAGAATTTTTGCAAATTTGAAGCATTATTTCGTTGTTTGTTGCTGAAAATCTAATATTTATGCTCAATTAAAACTAATTTATACAAGAATGTTGTGGTGGTTTTTTTTTTCTGAATCGTGGAGTGTGATGTCGACCAATAACCAAATATCACCAGTGTTGTCGATCCCTAAGATCCGTTGGGCTGCTTTGAATTGGATATGTTGTGTTGT
>NW_018108208.1:0-5004 GCF_000183805.2 Loa loa
ACTTCTAGCCCAAAGAGCTTTGCGGTTTCTGCAAAACAAGATGTTAAACGTTGCAGAATTGCTTCTGTGTAAGCGACGGGGTCGGCACCTCCGGCAAAAAGTAGCTTTCGGCAAAAAGTGGTAATTTAGGTGTGGGTCTTTAGTCGCCTTAGGTTGAATAGGCTTCCGTCGGTATGATATTGGATGTAAATGCCATTTCCTTCATCTAGGTCTGCCGTGGCGTTTGGAGCATCATGTCGAATTGTGAAGAGAGTTGGTGCAAGAAACGCAATCTTGTTTCATTCCATTGATTATTGGGAAAGGCTCTGAGAGCGCATCTCCGTATTTGACTTTCCCGCGTTGATTCTCATGTAACAGCATGATCATTTTCAGAAACTTAGGAGGACATCCTAATTGTTCCAGGATCTGCCACAGGACTTTTCCGCTCATAGTGTCAAAGACTATGGTGGGGTCTAGGAACGTTATATACTTTCCTTCTGTTCCCTGCATTTTTCTTGCAGTTGTCGGAAAAACAAATACCATATCTGTGGTACTCCTATTTGCTTTGAAGCCACATTGGTTTTCTGGTAGAACTTTCTGGTAGAACTTTTCCTGATACAGCGGGCACCAATCTGTTCTGAAGTATTCTTGCAAAGATTTTTCCAGCAACTGAAAGCAGGGTGGATACCTCAGTAATTTGAGCAGTCTGATTTTCTCCTTCCTTGTACAGGGTGATATGACTCGTTATGGAGATCTGGTGGTGGTTCGCCTTTTCTCCAATAACACACAACCTCGTGAAATTTAGCATGGAATGCTTGACCTCCATCCTCCCAGACTTCAGGTGGGATTCCACCAACCCCAGCTACCCTGTCAGTTTTCACCCGCTGTATGGCCTTTAGCTTCTCTGCCATAGTAGAGGCTATATCCAATTCTTTTTCATCGATTGTTGTGTTGCTGTGTAATGTGCTGAATTCCTGAGCTTTGGACTACACGGCTGTCACTGAAGAGAGTCTGGAAATGTTCAGTCATCGATTCAGGATGTTTTATCTATGAGAAATATTTGGCCATCTGCGCTGAGTAGGAGCTTCGATCATGGTGTGTGGGTCCATACATAGCTATTAGAGCCTCGTATCCTCTGCGATCACCCGAATCTAGGAACAGTTAAATCTTTTCTGCGAAGTTGATCCGCCATTTGTTCTGGATGTCTCGAATCATCACACGAGTATGACGAACATCATGAACGTTTCTTTGGCACACTAAGACATAGTCAGTGAGATGCCAGTGCTTGGATCGAGGATGCATCCAGATTGTCTTCAAATTGTTTCTCTGCCAAAAGGTAGCGTTTGTAAAGGTGAGTTGCTGCTTTGCACAAAACTTTGGCAGAAGCCGTCCATTGTCGTTGCAGTTTTCAATGCCACACTTGTCCAATATACCTTTGCAGACTTCGGAGTTCTTTTCAACTCCAGTTGAAGTTACCAAGGATTATGACCTTATCATCTGGAAGAACCTTTTGGATAAGGTGGCATAACTCGGTATAGAATCTGTCTTTTTTTGCATAGAGTCACCTTACAGAGTTGGAGCACAAAAGAACAGCTTGTTGCTTATTGTGTAGGGAGAGGCGTAATCGTGATGACCTGTCGGCAGATTTTCAAATTTGGAGGTGATGGAATCTTTAATCATGAAGCCAACTTCTGAAAGATGACTTTCGGTTTTTTCTGATCGGTAGAGTGTGTAATCGGCACCGTGTTCACTGGGTACTGTCCTCGTAGAAAGGAACTTCACTGAGAGCAGCAATGTCGATGTTGACTTGTGATAGTTCGTGAGCAGTAAGAGCAGAGTGGCGTTCAGAGTGACCTCCGCTGTTCGTATTATCAAGCACAATTGTGATGTTCCAGCACACGGATATCAATTTGTGCTCACCTTTGGAGGTAGGTTTATGCCTTTGTCTGTTTGTTTTTATTCGATCGCGCCATGCTCGTTGGCCGTGGTTAGCCATCCAAGTGGAAATGGAGATGAGCTTTGGTTAGACACTTTTTCTAGGCCTCTCTCCATATGGAGCAAGCTTTCCTTAAAAAAGACTGCTTGCTCGTTCAGGATGTTGCCAAATGAGGCTGTTAAATCTCAACAAATATCGAGCCATTGTCCTGAATCGCCTGCACATAGGGTTGATCTGCGGCTTCCAGTTTACTTTATCACCTACCGTTTCGTCACTCTATCTATCGCTACAGAGTTTTACAAAAGTAGGTGTATCCTTCGAGTTTGCGCAATGCATTTTTAAGGTGAGGCACAGTGTGCGCGGACTAACCCCACCCTTTACTCCTAAGGCTCATCTGCAAGGACCTAACAAGCTTGGATGATGACAGCGAAGTCCTCAGGACATAGGTTTAGTTAGAGTATCTGAGATGGATGATCTTACATGCTATGCGGTCTCCACCTGCTCGAGTTTGGAGTTTGAGTTGTCTTTTTCCCAGGATGATTGCCGGAAGACTAGCATCCTGCCGGAAGGCATCCTGCCCGTGAACACACTTTGTCTGGTTCTGCACTTGAGATCTGTTTAGCATGAGAAGCCCTACCGCTGACAGTTGCCACCCTCAGCATAGCTCGGAACCTCATAAGGGCACGCAAGCTTTCTTTCGACAAGGGGTGTCCGTGAAGAAGTGTGGGAGAAAGTTAGTTGTTTTTTGCGCTTCCTAAAGTTAATGGATAATATGTACATATTTTCGGATCGTTGAAGTTATTTTCTATGTTCATCAGGTATAGTCAACAGGAATTTAGTTTTAAAAGTCAGTTTTTTTGCTTGCGTTGCAATTAATTCCGGGCGTGTTTTTTAAAAAGAAACTACGAGGAAAGATGCAAAATAATTTCTAAATCAATGTTCTTTTTTCAGATCAATTATGATTTACATCATGATATTTGTGTGGTACGATGCGATCATGCAGATTTAACTTTCCCTAATTCCTATTTGCGTAGTGAGGAAAAAAAAGTTGTCGGAATGATGGATTAAATCCACGCAGTTTTCGTATCGATAGCCATATTGCGATGAGTTAAGCTTGATTTAGTTTAGCTAGATAAGATCAATCTAATTCGAAACTTCCTGGTCAAAAAATACAACTTTAATTAGTGCTTTTGAGTGATAAATGTTGATGCTAACGCTGCTGCTTTTATGAAATCCTGAAATTTTATCTTTCGTTCAGTACACAACGCTTTTCTTTTAGTACGACTTAGGTAGTAATTTTATCACTGACTGCAATAATTAGGGGATTAGCTTTTAAAATATATCGTGAAAAATGTGAAAGAAGGAAGCAGTGTATTTGCTGTTTCTCTTTGGTTGTACGATTTCATTATTGCATATAGGAAACTATTTGAATCAAGCAGCGAATTGAACTCGTCACCATAAAGAAGTTCCGTTAGGATGTATTAGCACGAAAAGCAATGATTATTTGGCGCACCACATTTTGCACTTTTTTGAACCATTCTGGAGATTATTTCTCCCATATTAAACGATTTTGCAAGAATGGATTTTAGCTGCTGTGCATCAGGTAGTCTTGCTCAATCAAAGAAATTTCACTCATTTCAAGATTTGTCTTTCTATTAAAACTCTTTAGATTGTCAAAAGTTTTAAAAGTACAGTGAACGGTTTGGGGAAATCAGTAGCAGATCTCAGCACTTAGCTGTTGTAAACATCTCGATGTTATACTTTTCAACTAAGTTAAGTGCGTTTTTAATACTTGTTTAAATTAAGTTAGAAAGTATTTTACATCTTTAATTGCCATAGTTGGCAGCGTCCGTTTTGCTAAAAAGTATTGATGTACCTACAATTACCAATACTTTCTGCTAGTTAAACAGTTATTTCGAGTTGAAAATTTCGAAAGCGGCATAAAAAGAAATGATTAGTTACACTAAGAATGCAAGCATTTCATAGATTCAAAAATGAAGGAGCATAACTTCGGTACAAAAAAAGAAAACAAGGGAGTAAGGAAAGTTAATCATATTTACGAAATCATTTTACTATTAGGAAAAGAGATCATTCACTGACTGAGCATAGATATATGTTTTTTCATAGTAGAAACAAATGTACTCCACGAAATAAGAAAATTGAACTAATTCAGTGAACACTGTCGTGACAGTTAAAAGAAAAGGAATTAAGAAGGTGAGGGAGATTGTTATTGTTCGTTGTAGAAGTAGTTAAGTTTTAAAGGAATGACTTACAGTGTACCGGTTCGTTGCGTGTTCGAAACGTACAACAGTTGATCTTTTACTATCGTCTGGATACCAAATAAAATAGAAATGAATCTAAAGTAATTCCGATTACAATATAATGACTTCCAGATTAATAGTAATTAATGGAATTGAAGGAAATAGATGAAGAGTGTGTGGTGTGAAGCTGAGTGACAACTGATGAGTTTTTAACTTAGGATTTCTTATGTTTATATAAGGAATGTGTGAAGAGAAAAAATCATTACATATTGACGTATTCTCACAGCTGCCAGAGAGATCTACATATCTACATTAACTTATATTAGAAACAAGTGGCTTCAATCACGATATAATTTGTTCGGAGAAAGGAAAGAAATGCGATAATTAACAGAAATCTAGAGATGCACCATTGGATAAAAACATGTTTATCAGATTAGATATCTCTACAGTATGCCTATCAATGAGCATAAAATTAGTTGCCATCCAGATGTGTGGAAATCTCAATATCAGACAAAGCTCCTTTAGACGATTTAAAGATCAGATTGTCGCGAATTGCAATTTCGCGAAAGACCAAAGTATAAAAAATTATCTATCCATGCAATCATCACTCATGTCTTAGATCTTTGTTTTAAATCACATCTGTTGCAATATTTAGAAAACCCACTCCCACTTTTTTCCGTATATAAGCTGGATTGAGTGTTTGTTGGGGTTGCCTTTTATGACCAGTTTCTTCATTACGCTCAAGCAGTTTGGTTGATTCCTTTTCCTTTCCTTTCATCATTATTAGCTGTATCGTATCGTTTTTGNGACCCTTACCATTTTACAAGT
>NW_018108208.1:5457-17359 GCF_000183805.2 Loa loa
CAGATAGCTGACCCATGCCTTGAGCATGAGAGAAGAAAAAATAAATGTAAATGCAAACTATTTTAAATGAATAATTCTATGATATAATTATTTCGGTTTTTCCGACAAACAGTGCTAAAACAAGGGATGGAAATCTGCGATTACTTTTAACGAACAACGATGGGAAGTGGAGAAAGCAATTTTATTCCGAGATAACTACTATATATAAGCTATGCCTTCATGAATATACAAATGACTAAATAGTAAGGACAGAAACATATCCGATGTGGTAATAGTTGCAAGTCAAGTGAGCAAAAAGAAATTGCAGTACTAAATGTTTTTTATTGTACTTTGGTTATGTTCTTGTTTCAAGTGACCATCATCTATTTCTTGTTAGGTTTGATCAAAAGGTGTTCTA
This sequence comes from Loa loa, assembly GCF_000183805.2. NCBI lineage: Eukaryota > Metazoa > Nematoda > Chromadorea > Rhabditida > Onchocercidae > Loa > Loa loa. Next base: position 5,855 of record NW_018108208.1, read on the forward strand.
GATTTTGGCTGTCATCCAACAATTTTTTCTCTGCATTTTATCAAAATTTCTGGAGCAAATAAATGATTTGAGTCTTCCAGCTAACGATGAAAAAAAGAAACAAAGTTCAAAATAAATTAGAATAAATTGAGGAGTCGGAGTTTCTCTCGATGTGACCAAAATATATATTAAACGAAGTTTGAAAGTTTTCTTTGGAGAGGGAGAGATCGTTAGCTCTACAGTGAACAAACAATATTATTGTCAACATCAGTAACAGTAATGTTTGTAATGGAGACATGGGCACTTCTAGAATTATTAATTAATTTTGCAACCATATAAAATTTTGTATCACTAGGTAGTACTTCCATGAAATCATGATGCCAGCCATGTCCTGCACTGTCTCCTCCAACTTTGAAACAGCTATCCAGCTCTCGGCTGATGCTATCATGGCATACAAATACCGCAGATGTATTTGCCTGGAAACAGTGTTTTTACGGAAATCTTGATAAACATTTGAAGCCACTCCATCTAGCTTATTCTTACTCGTTGTGGCAACAGTATGCTCAGTTTTTATTTCTAATTAATCGAGCAGTTTAAATGTAACTACACAATTAAATATAACCAAATTTAGTTACTTATTACATAATACATTCCTTAAACAAATTTTGGGAGAATTCATTTGTAAGCAGGGAAATAGACTTACATCACTGTTATATAAAAAATGAATCCTCGCAGCAGCATTCAGGCGAAAAGTTGGTGATTCAAGTACTGCTACTTTGCCTTTCTTAAATAAAAATGCGGTAACAGCTCCATCTCGTGCTTTGAAATTACTTTGAGATAAAGCAACTCGACCCGAATTATACAAACATGTTTGACCTGAAATTTTGACAAGTGATCTTAGGTATTCACTTCCAGTATCCAAGTCCAATCAGTAAGCAAGACGTATTTTCACCTTCCCTGAAACTACAAGAAAGAAGTCGGCAAACATTTGGGTCAGGTATTTGAGCTAATCCAGAACCAAATAGACGTACGCCGTGATATCGTATTGCCGATGGGCATATGTCACCCTGAAAATGATCTGATAATTTCATTTCCTGGCAAATTTTCATGGATTAATTTCAATTCTAAACTTGGATTTGTGAAGGAAATACAGCACACTAACAAGGAAGTCTCACAACATATTAATTCAAATCTTTTTTTTGATTTCTTTCTTTAGACGTGCAATCTTTTTTTGGATTCCTAACATCTCCTTTAATATAAAAATTACAAATTACTTCTAACAAACCATTAAAATTTTGTTTCTTTATCATTTCTAACTTTAAGCTGCTTCACTAGTATAATTCTCACCGTTACTACTAGGTCATCAATCAGTGCCATCCCTTGAGAAGATGATTCAGCTTTCAAAGCAATCCGTACTGGATGATTTGCTTCCGGTAAATCAATAAACGCAGGTCCGGGCTGTTTTAGAACAATTTTTTGGCAGTCAATCGCTTCCGAAACCTTGTCTTCAATCAAGCAAACATCTAGACGTGTGTTACCACTAAGCCAGAATCTAAAATGTTTTTCATAAAAAAAAAAAAAAACCAATGGTCTTTTAAGGAGCCAAAATGCCGCGAAGAATTTCTGCTCAGAAAATCGAAAACTTGAAGCCTGAGAGTACAATTCTGCTTTAAAGTTCTATGAATTCTCAGACAATCAAATCCTTGTCATTAATCTAAATGGTAAAAACAGTACCAGCTTAACTTATTTCGACTACTAATTAGTGCAAAGTTCTATTTCTACACAAATTTCCAACCGCTAGTTAAATGCAGAAATTTTTTTAAAGAAAGGCGGATAATGATGATGTTATTTCGCTTCCATAATGAAAGGCGGCCAAGTTTTTAAAGCGCCAAACGACGTCAATAGACGTCTTGCAAGCCGTTAATTGCATGTATCACTTGGGATTAATCAGTTCATACAGATTTGTTTCAAATTTTCAAGTTAAATTCAGATTTTGAAACCAAATGCTAACAAAGACCTAAATGTGAGTGTGGCTTGACTGATAATGCATCGAATAGGTTCGGTGATTAGCGTTGATGTTTGCTCAGATTTCAATCGGACAATAGCAAATTCGCCATCTAAATGAAAGGCAGTTGTTTATTTTTATATTCTTCAGCAGTAAGTGGACAGTTGTTTTATTATAAATAAAACCTTACCTGGCATTTCGGAACTACCAGTAAGAGAAATGAATTTATGCTTATCAAGTGGTGTGGTACCAATCTGCCACGCCGGCTCCGCTGGTTCATAATTTGCCCACATACAGTCTATAGCACGTCTTTCAAATGAACAATCCAAATCCCAAAAATTAAACATTGATTATTTCATTCGTGGGACTTGTTTTTACAAATGTCTTTGAAAATTTATGTGAACAGAGATGCAAGAAGTTATAAAGAAATTTGGAATAAAATGAGCTTCAGAAATATTTGGGATTCGATACACAATCATCCACTAACTTTACTAACATTGATCGTTTTTGTAAAAAGATAATTTCAGTAGAGATTTTTTACTTTGGCTGAAAAAATTGGCCTTTGTATTAATACACTTAGCATTGGTGTTGGATAAAAATTGCCACCGAGATCCCAAGCATTTACTGCTTCACTGCAGAATGTTGCTTCATAACTTATATCATCGATTGCAATGAAGTTGTCGTAATCACTGTTGATATTTTTCACTTCAACTGTTAGCTGCAAAAAAAAAAGATAAAAAACTTTTTAATTGAAACCTGATAAATAGACTTGCAAAAGATCTGAAAATTCATAAATTTGCCATTTTTGATAATTATTTTAGTAATTAAAAGGCATTTCTTTATAACTTAGTAAACATTGAACCAGTTGCAAAGAGATTGAACACTACTGTCATAATTCAATATATTTACGTAAGTTTGTTCAATCCATTATTTAAACCAGAAATTTGAAAAATCACTGAGAACGTCGACAGCTTGTTGAATTTCATGCTAACAAGAGCAGGCGATAAAGCCATTGGTGCCAAATGACATTCCGCCACGTTTAACGAACGATCTCGAGCACAAATTTCCAGAGTCACATTACGAGTTGTCCAGAATCTACTCTCATACTTCATTCATCAGTAAAAAGTTTGAAATAACAAGTAATAAATGGATAGAACGATAAGGATCGAGGCTTGTACCTGAAGGTAAGCAGCAGTTGAGGCATTCAATGTCCTTGGAGTTTATTCTCGCCTCATGTATGCTGTATCATTTACAAAAAAATCGATCTGGATTTAATCTACAGAAATCTAAAATCAGGAAATAGCAACCTGAAGTTAAATTTAGATGTGTTCTGTGTTTGGCACTCAATTGGATCGGACTCTAAGACATTGAAAGGAGCGTGACGATTCTGTTCAATGTACATGAATAGAAAGGGCGCTTCCGGTACCGGCAAAGCACCCGTTGCATTAAACATTAATTCATTGCTTGGAGATTCATCGGCTACTTGCCACATCTGTAGAACTTTAGGGTCATTTCAAATCATATCAAATTTAAAAATTTTTAGATTGCATTAAATTCTGAAAATCTAATGATGGTGTAATCATTTCTGTGGAAATAAGCTACCAATAACGAGCAAAAAATTACTCCAAAATGGAGTTTAGATAGCGAATAACCTCTAATGCATGGCCGACCGTACGCCACCGACATTTTGAGGTGAAATTACTGCAGTTCAGCTCATGAGCTGCTTTAACAAAATTTCTTTTGTAGGATGTAATGAACGGTCGACCTCGAAAATTCTCCCCCAGATCAACTGCAAACAAAAATATTCAAATCGCATGCTACAAATGATATGATCAATACATATCTTTCCTCAAACTGTAGAAAGAATGTTGGATGAATAATATAGACATAAAGTTGTTTCATTGCTTCCAAAACATTTAGCTACCAAACATTTATCTATGTTGCATACTAAAAAGTATTGGTAAGATTCGGAATGTTTTTGAATATGAAGGGTAAAAAAAAGAAAGGGTGATAAAAACATATTTGAAATTCTGCATAAAGAGGCTCGATAGACGATATTGTCGACCATGACAAACGAACCTTCACGGTTTGCTATATTGTATGCCTTGATCCCAATGCTGTATGTAAAGAAATTATCAAATCCTGACAAAATTATAAATAGAAAAAATGATTTAAAGTAGCTTTATTACAGGTGCATGTAAATATTCGTGGTTGGTACGTCAATTTCGAGTATGCAAGCGAACTAATTAAAATGCTCGAAACTATCATACCTGAATTCCTCATCACGTGGCGGAATTTCAGTTGTGCATTCGGTATTGAGCAGTACTGTACCGCAGTCAACGAAAGGTTTTTCTGGCAAAATAACAAGCAGACCTCTTTTTTGTTTAAGTAACAACACTTCTACCCGTGCGCCATTGTATAACCAAAACCTGCAGGCGAATTCTCATACCATAATCTGTCTGACGGAAGTTAACAAATTTTAATGATTTAAAGAAACAAAAAATCAAAACACCGCTGATTGCAAAATTGTCAGAATTTACACGGCCCTAAAAATTAGTAATGGGCAAATTAATTCTGCATGAAAGGGAAACAGACGTAAAAGTAAGAATGCCAGTGTTGTTTTGACAAAGAATTGGTGAGCTTTTCAAAATAGCAGTTTGTTCCTCTTGTTTTCGATCCCCAGTAAATAAAAGCTTGTCACCTGAAAATGAGAAATCTTATCTGCCATTAAACTATTAATATTAATCACTAAGACTGCCCCATAATTCAGCATATATTTGTTCACAATGTCATCTCTCAGAACCACTCAAAAATTAGTTCGCATTATTCCCATTTAAATAGGCTGCCGATAGTTCTAACTCCTCCTCTTTGCCAGCAAGCCATGATAATACCTCTAGTTTATGAGAAATCCCATAAGTCTATTCCATCTATTACTTTCCCGCACTATCTAGTCACTATCCCATTGCTATAAGCTGTTGGATCAGGTTTTGTTCTATTTTAAAAACAATTGATAGATAAAATCGCAAATGTAGCGCACCAGGGAAAAAAACTAATCAACGACATCTGAGCAATATATCCTCTATGCATTCTGCACGTATAACGATGTAATCACTTTAAATTTAATGTTGAATTTTTTGAACCTCGTGCGAGTCGACTTGGTCCTGGTCTGACTTGCAACACAGGGAATTCCTTAAAATCAATTTTTTCAAATAAATGGAAGTCGAGAGAATCAAGTGCTTCGTTTTCCCTAACATTACGCCATTCACATTTTTTTATATCGTCAAATGCGCAATCCAAATCATTGGCGTGTCGGATCGGTGTATTGTCGCGTTCACCTAAATGGAAGGTTTCATGCTAGTGTCAATCGGAAAAAGGAAATAGATTCTGATAGAGAAACAAATTAAGTACATCTTAATGATTACTTTAATATTGCTATAATACCAGCAGTATGTTAAGAAAAAGGAAAACTAGCTATCCTACCTTCTACTTTTCAACTTTCACTATTTCCCCCTGTCTTCATGTTGCTCTTAAAAAAACAAACTCAGCGTCAAGAACCGTTAGGAAATTGATGCAACCGGTCCCTAATTTAAAAAGATATAGCTATCGTCTTTTTCTCACCGGTTTCATCAAAACCATTTTCAATCCATTCAATTCCGAGATATTCTTTCAGTTTCATTCGTTCATAGCCGTATCCAGCCATGCATCCTTTTCCTGCAACCTTTATCAGTTTAACAACTAACAACTAATTCTGGTAAATCAAATGATTCCAAAATTTTAATTGAATTGAGTTACATTTCTTCCATATTGAGATAAATTTTAAATGGAATAATAAAAATTATAGCAAGCAATGTGAAGTTCCAAACAGATAATCACTAAAATATGCTCTTTCTCTCCTTCTAGTAAGGAATACAAAAAAAGTTTAATCGAAATTTTGATCAAAAATAATAGAAATAATACCGGACGGGAAGAGAAGGAATAGGAGTATTAAGAAGGAGTACATTATGAACATTTCTGGTAATATGGTTCATGAATTTTGCGGAGAGTGTCTTGCTGTTGTTGCTCAACAAACTCCCTTCTTATCCTCCTTTGTTTCCACAACTTCCCACTTTTATCCCACTTATCTTCTAATATCATCACATCAGCAACTCTCTCTCTCTCTCTTCTATTCCCGAATCATGTATGTATGCAGCAATTGTACTGCATTAAGAAATTCACTGATATTAAATACGCCCACAGATCAAGATACTGACCAATTTCATGCTACCTTTACTGCCGTTGTTTTTGTTCATTATTCCTCTCCCTATTATCATGAAAATAAAAAAACTTGTTTCATGACCCACAATTACTTCAGGAATTTAAAAGTTTCTTCATAAAATTCTATCGTAGATGTCTCGTTAGTGAGATTTTTCAACTAAATTTTATAACACTGATGCACTTCCAAATAATTTTAGCTTCCTAAATATTTCCTAAACAGCCAACACTGTGCTGTACTTAGAAAACAAAGGAGGAACTGTATCAGAAATTGATTAATAAAGTCTTCTCACCAAACGGAGATTGAAAGTATTAGGTTACACCTGAAATTTCAATTATTTTCTTAAATTACTATGGAATCATTGTAGTACTGACAGTATGTAATGCTCATGAGTTCGAAAGAAATGTGAAGTATTCCAAGAGATAATTTAGACTGACATTTTCAATATTACATGCGACTGCAAAAACTTTTGTAAGTTCCTTAACATATCTCAACAGTTCGCAAAATCTTCATTTTCCTATAACCAAATAACACTGAATATAATCGTTCAGTACAAAAAAGGTTTCAGTACGCTGCTCTGAAATTTCTTTCAAATATTTTCGTCCGGAGAGGGGTACAGTAACTGGATAACGACGAGAGATTGCAATTTTCATCTGCCTATCATCAGCAATTACGTTTACCTAGAAATACTGCCTCAGACAGCTCTAACCATTCACAGCCAAAATAACATGTGGAAGCTGGCTAGTTTGCTTATGCAGTCACTGTGAACGTTATTTGAAGAGAAAGTCCTTAAAGATGCAGAAAATCATCTTTAGTTCGCAACAGATATCCCAATGTGGCTACAGTTCTGCAGATCGCACCGTAAATGTCGAAGTAGTGAATTTTCAATTATTCATTTATTTCTTTTTCAATTTTATTTTCTATTTTCATTTATTTTTTTCCAATTATTGAAAAAAATTAACATTTCCATGTTTTCCAAGTGAGCAGTAGAATTATTTCTTGGTTTCATAAAATATTTTTAATTCAAACCAAAAATCAATCCATTGAAATTTTGTAGGTGCGTCCTTATATTATCTAAAAAATTAATTGCGTTTCTCTCAGATTGACAGCCACATTAAAAAGCTTTTGTCTAATCATTGCAGCATAATTTTATTTATCTTATTTGTTCAATTTATGAAATTCTGCATAACGTTATTAGCTAACTTCGCCTGTCTTTCAGGATCTTTTACTGATTTTTGGGTTTTAGAAGTGATCCAAACTCCTTATCGTATGCTAATATTTATTCAACACACTATGTTTTTGCATCATTCGGCCTAGCTATCTGGCTGTATACTTTGATATCAGCATCACTTCAAAAACTGTGCTATTTATGCAGCGATGCTTAGGTTTCTGACAATAGCCACATGGCGAATTACAGCAGTATTTTATAACTTTATCATTTTCTGCTCTTTCTAAATGCTTGCAGCAGATTTTTCTCGATTTGCTTGAAGATTTTGGAAAACATGCTTTACCATATTTGAATAGCATACGTTTATTACCATTTTCAATCCAGTGTCACATTTTATTTATCAGGAAGCTTCATCACATTCCACTATGTCTTTGGCTTGGAACTCGTCCGCAATGTAGCTTACTTCTTACCAATAAAAAAGATAATTATTGCGGCATGTTCATTTCAAATGTTGCAACAGTAGTTATGCTGGTGCTAGTCATAATTTGGTGATTTAATATATCTTGTGCTTGTGCCTTATGTTCACAGTCATTTGAGCAAATTAAAGTTAACCAGTCCAATAATATCTCGTGAAACCAAAATCATTTGTTAAGAATTTGATTTACAACTAATCATTCTTTATTAATTTTTGTGTAAAAGAAATCATCCTAGTATAGCATAGGGATGTAACACATAAAGTTATCATCAGTGTTAGATCTGATACCTTCGAAAGGATTGTCATTGGTTATATTGAATATTTGCTTATTATTGTAACAATGATATTGATAAAGTTGTTTAAGGCTATTGTCATAACTAATATTTTGTTTCCAACTGTACCAGCCATTGTAAGGGATTCACCGATGTACAGTAGGTCTGAATTTTTCGAAGAAGTTAGTTCAAACGATGATTTGTCATCAAAATATCTTCAGCAGCCATGATCCAAGCTACTTAAAATACTTGAAAACAGTGATGTTTTCAAATATTACAGTGATGTTTAACATTATCGAATTTAATCTTTTAGTATGATAGTATCAAAACCGATAGACTAAAAGCATCATTAGTCGGTTCAATCTGGATGTGACCAATTTCAGTTTTAGTCATTTACGACTTTGACAACGTTATGCTAACTATTGTATTGTAGACCTTTTTTTTTTTCATTATCAAACACAGTATGCGCTAAAAATAACCTGCATGAATTCTTTTTGCACTTAATATAGGATTGAATTTCAAAGTTAATTCAAGCATAAGGACCTAAAAGCAATTCTTTTGCAACTGTGTTACTGATGACCATGCTATACTCGACAGTATTACCAGCGGTAAGCCACCAATGCTATAGCTTTCTCAAGTAGTCTTCTCCAAATGGCTGATTTGGTTTGCAGTTTCTTGACAGTGTCAATATCAAAAAAAAAAACATCCACATCAAAATCTCTAATTCCTAATTTTTTGAATTATAACTGCATGATGAACGACCTAGTCGGTTGCTGAATTTCCCATACATTAAATTTGGTCTGATAATGCCATCGCAGTACAAAGAATGAATACGCAAACTGATGTTAGATCACGGAAAAATTCTAATTGCTTTAAGAAAAGGAAAATATACTATCGCCAGTTCGCGATAGTGGTCCGGATTATGCTACTTAACTAGCGAATGTATTAAACACAATGGTTTAACGATTAACATCGTTTTTTTTCGTGCGATCGATGTAGGTTGCAATCAATAAGCAGTCTCGTCTGATGGTGAAAGACAAGTATATATAAAATTCACTGACTAGACAATTCAAGGCATTGTTCGGAATTTACTCCATTCTACCGTACTTTCTTTTTTGGGGTGATTATGACCAAGGGAGAGTAGCATCGAAATTGGAAGAGTCACTGAAAAGACAGCTTAAGTAATTTGTGGCTTCCTGGAGCAACAATCTCTTTGATGTTATTACAGGTGTTACTTCGAAACACCCAATTGGTTTGCTCATGCTACCAATTGTAGTTCCGGTAGATATAAATAATTCATTGAGAAGTTAGGTCAACAAAGCTTAAAGTTTCATGTTTGAGTGTACGTACTTTATTTATGTTAAAATGCGTTAACGATCAACAATTTAGTCACAAGATTCAAAAACGCTCACTTCTTGTTCACCGTGCTTCGGAGCTTTCCCATGAAATATGAAACCTGAAAAAATTTCTGAATTCTAACAGTTTGTAGGACGAAGAAAAAGTATTCAATAATTTCGGATTCGACAGCATTCCATCCTCCTAAATTGCATTCACAAACTCGGATTTCTTTAGATTTATTTCAAACTATCCGTCCATTTATACTGATAAAACATAGAGTATTGGGTGAAAGTTCTTGGAAGAAAAAGGAACTGTTAATGAGAAGAATAGGTGAAAACGGATCCTTGAACCAAATGCCGTTAAACTCATATCGCGGAAAGTGAATGGTATGATGTTGTGTATGCTTAGGGACAATATATTTTTATTTGTTCGGTGCCTGGTGCCGAAAGTGTGTGCTTGCCTTTCTCTACGGAGGTATCTGTTACAAGCCCGCTTTTCTCCTCTTCCTCTCTCCCCCAACTTCAAGGTTCACTTCTACAATTCGCGGTGAGTAATCCTTCAAAAGAGGAAAAAAGGTAATTGTCGATTCAAATGTGCATATTTTAACGTCAGTATGGAAGCAGGCGGGCATTTTTTGGTCTCTGTTGCTACATTACTACCCATTTGCAAACTTATTCTCATTAAATTGGCTGTTTTTTTGTTGACTTCAGCTAATAATTCCCTCTATTCCAGTCATATTGATTGCTCAAAACTACTTTGAAATTTCTAATTTTGGGATTATTGATAGACCCCTGGTACTGCCTGCAACGATGGCCAATGAATGAATCTTTTCATCCTGTGCTGTACCATCACGATGCAATGAAAATAAATAACTTCTCATCTGTATTTGCTTTCTTTACTCTTTAGATTTATCCTCATGCTCTGTTTCTTCTTGATATTATGATCCCTTTCCGCTTATATAATGCGTATGTTATCTTTTTCCTCTTCTTTTGTAACACGTACGTTATTTACGTCGCCCAAATTATTTTTATTCATAAACGTATTTTCGTTCATAAATTGTCGAAATTAATGGGAAATTTGAAGTGGAAAACGATGTAAATGTGAGGAAACTCTCCACAACTTTACTGGAATTATCCAGATATGTACGTTGCTGTGGCAAATGACTATTTTCTCCATTCCTAACTTCCTTCCACCCCCCCCCCCCCCCCTACTCCTTTTGAAACGGCTAAACTTAATGGTCGACAAGTAACATCTGGATGCCTAACGACATAATTTGTTGTGAAGCATCAGAGGTTAATTATCAATTATTAAGTTACCAATAATGAGTTTGCTTCGATGAAATCTTATTCCCTAGACTAAGAATTTTAATTAGAGCATAATGAATTCTCTTCAGAGATCCTCTTCACCCACATCTGCCTTCATTTTCCTGCTTTGATATCGCTAACCCCTCTTTCACTTTCTCCTTCCCCTACCATTTCCAACCTAATATCAGTTCCTGGTCATAGTTGTATTTCCGTAACCCGACGAATTTGGGTACAGAAGTCTCGCTTTTATGAAGGACATGTCTCTCGTTCTTTTTTCCCTTGACCTAACTGGGCATAGGATCAATTTGTGACCGCTCCGCCGTGTTGACTGCTTCATATTTTCATTAGTTATTTTCCAACTTCAACATGAAAATGAAGTTCGTTGCGATGTTTTGCGGGACAAACTGTGATCGGGAAGATATGGTAGGCTGGACATACCTGCAGCTGTTGTAGTGAGCACTTTGTCGTTAACTTTATAGTCAAGTAAACCATTCTTCCTGAATAGGTTTTTAGAAAGAGTGGTGCAAATTGCTGCTGCAATACTGTGCTGAGAAACTTTCTCATCCCCCACTCCATTTCCTGTAGTCCAAATATGTATCTGCTTGGGTCATTTATTTTCCGTATAGTTAACAATAAATTTAAACTTGTCCTTCTTACTCAACAATCATTTCATTCAATAGATGTTACATAACACTGAGATCTATTAATAAGC
>NW_018108208.1:18131-28621 GCF_000183805.2 Loa loa
GAAGGACATGTCTCTCGTTCTTTTTTCCCTTGACCTAACTGGGCATAGGATCAATTTGTGACCGCTCCGCCGTGTTGACTGCTTCATATTTCATTAGTTATTTTCCAACTTCAACATGAAAATGAAGTTCGTTGCGATGTTTTGCGGACAAACTGTGATCGGGAAGATATGGTAGGCTGGACATACCTGCAGCTGTTGTAGTGAGCACTTTGTCGTTAACTTTATAGTCAAGTAAACCATTCTTCCTGAATAGGTTTTTTAGAAAGAGTGGTGCAAATTGCTGCTGCAATACTGTGCTGAGAAACTTTCTCATCCCCACTCCATTTCCTGTAGTCCAAATATGTATCTGCTTGGGTCATTTATTTTCCGTATAGTTAACAATAAATTTAAACTTGTCCTTCTTACTCAACAATCATTTCATTCAATAGATGTTACATAACACTGAGATCTATTAATAAGCACAATACCATCGGCGAATGAAGTTAGTTATTCTCCTCAACCGAAGTTATTCTCCTTCGCAATTTTTTTTTTTTTTATCAGTTCAAAGACTGAAACTGAACTGAAAGCTAGGTCAGATATTATAATTTCGACATATAGTTTTTTTCGCAACCTTACATTCATGAAATGTTTGAACTATTTCAATAAAGTGTGAAAGGAACAGAATATTGCTATCTAATCGCTGTTAACTATCAGACTAAAAAAAATGAATTGTGAATTAGAACATGCCAGATTAAGGTGGTCTATTTGAAACGGTGTAAACCGTTTAAGCTACCACTAACATTTCAATTAAATTACGTACCAATATTTATTCCTGCTCTACAAAATGTAAAATTACTTTATGCAATCGGCTGGATTTGATCGTTGTTCCAAAAGTCACATTGAGAAAACTATACAATGTAAGATGGTTCTCTTTGTTCTAAATCAAGTCTCTGGAAACTAATTAGCCGTGAATGTTTATTTTCTACTGTACACAGCAAATAAATTTGATCTCCGTGTTACAAATAATAAATTTGGTCTCGTGATTGATTTTACATTATGCTTTCTCAATCCTTGAGAGAGTTTCGAGACTGTTATGAATTTGCTTTCGGATTCCCCATATAACAAACATCTATGAGCGCAGATTTAAGATTTCTCTATCCATTATTTTTCTAATTCTTTTTGTAGATCTCATAAAACCTGTCCTGGAGAAAAAGTAGAGAGATTAGGTTACTACCTTCGAACCGATATCAATTGTTGTAAATACATTACACACAATCTTCGCATTGGTCGAGCATGTGCTCAGTGTTCGGTGATATCTTTAAAAATGACAGCATTGCACAGTAAAAGCGGGTTTACCTCAAGAGCAACATCTCTATGTTAATGATTTGGTTGATTTCAAAATTTTTATTTAAAATAGTCCGTTGCCAAAAGTAAAAAGAAATATCAAAAGTTTCCGAACTGGACACAGGAGCTAACGATCAACGAGTATGACGCTTACTTCTTGAACAGTTTCTGCAATTCTGAACTAAGTTACCGGTGTTGAGAGATTGATTATATATGAACTGAAGAAATGACATACTGTGAAAGAGTGAAGTGTATCAAGTTCCAATTAGTATTTCAGTATGTTATCAGTGCGACAATCCTTAAAAGAACTAGGGTTAGAAAAATGAAAAACCAAATAAAGCAGTTAAATAAATTTAGGTAGTATAAAGAAAACAAGGATGACATGGTCTTTCACCAATGAATTAAAACATACATCTTTGCTTGTCCTTTTTTTCTCGTTCTCATCTTTCTCATCTTGAAGCTTATTATTAGATTAGTGAGACCTAGCCTTACACCTATGTTGGCAATTATAATAAGCACACTGTTCGAACCAGAATATCGATAGCCGAAATAGCCAATCATTATTTGAAGGTCGATGTGTTATTTCATTTTAATTCTTTCTTCCTTTCTATGCATTTCTTCATGACTTGTGAAAACGCAATTCGGTAACTCTCTTGATTCTCCCTTTATCTTAGGGAATGTTTTGGAGAACAACGCAGCATTCCATAACACACCCATCCCGAACTAAAATAACTCCGTTTTACATTGATTTTTCATGCTGCTTTTGAAGTAACAAAGTGCAACTGTGGCATGCACACATACATATACCCATATACACATACACACATACAAATACACATACACATTATATATATATATATATATATATATATATTTCCCCATGTACACTGCAAATTTCATCATTGCATGAGCATGCATGCACGCTCATGCATTTCCAAGGAGGACTCTATCCACACACACGCACGCACATACAGTGGGAGAATTGCCGAGCAGCTCACCTGGCGTACTTTCTTTACCTCATTTCGTATATGTTTTTAAAATGTGTTTATTGTAAATTGTTCCCAGTATTGATGCTAGTTAGCGTGCAGATGTGCTCGACGTAAATCGATCAATAATACTTCTCTCCTTCCAGTGTTTCAGCTCTTGTCGCAATTTCATCCGGACCTAGACCTTGATCCACTTCTATCCTCTTTACTATATATTGTTGAGTTGCTTTTCGAAATGAGCTACCCGGATGTCTGTCTGTATGTTATTCCATGTCACATTGCAGTTGAAATCACTTCAGTTAATTCATTGATCTTTCAAGTATACTGTAAATAGAATGCGTGTAATGTTTGTTCATATTGTAAGTTCAGTGAAAGTATTTCACATCAATCTCATTAATCAGATTTAGATTGTGTTATGATGTTCTAAAGGTGGCGAATATGGCATCCGAAGAATGTTCAAAATATCATCAAACTGTTAGGAAACTAAAACCGATACCGCTACAAGGAGATATCTCGGATGTTCTTACTAACAAGTTTGCCTCCTTGTCCATTGGTGTTAAGCCGTTAAGCCCTGAAAATCCTCACCCTTGCATCAAAACCACCAAAAACAGCATAAGTCATCCTGAGAAAATATCACCCTCAGAATTCGTTTCCTTACAAAGGCTACGTTCAAGTGCACTGGCATGCAGGACAAGCACAACAATCAAAACCAGCCGAAGCAATGGCACTTTGTTCGACGACCTGATAAATAGTGATGTTGTTGAGAAAAATAAGGTGAGCCATTATTCCTTTTATCCTGCTGACATTGCAGTCAGGGAAAGAGTAACTAGCGAGACACACTCGTTCGCTATGCAACATTGCTTATTAGGTTTGTGGTTTACTGCCAAATAGAGTAGTTATTCTTTTTTTTTTTTGTTATTCCAGATAAAAAAAAAAAAGAAAAAGAAAACCCATGTTGTAGTGCCTAGGCCCGGCTTATTACATGTAAGTAAACACGACCTTCCAGAAGCAATCATAACCCTTCCTGTATGAATGGAATTGAGTGGTATGGATTCTTCTTTATCCTTTCATTTCAGTACATTGTAACGATTGAAAAAATCCTGTCATTCAAAGTTTTAGGAATATGAAATATTGCTCTTCATTCTGAATGTTTTATAATGTTGTATAAATGTGTATGTTTCCTTTATTTGTAGGGAAAATATGAAAATGAAACAACTGTTGGTGATACTGAGGTCGTTTACTCCGAAAAAGCTATTGTCAGAAGTACCTCAAGATCTGCTGTGAAGGATGATGGAAAACATGCGAAATCTGTGCTGGAAAAAGCAAAAGAACCATCTTCTGCAAAGTCTGTGGTACTACTCGCTAGGGGACCTGTTCGTAATTTGCACAGCACTGTCGTTAGTTATACTCCGTACATACCAAGAAATAGCGGTGTCATAAATCCACAAAATTTCGACGGGAACACCAAAAACTATGACATATTGTATAGCACATGTCAATATGGCTTAGAAGATTCTACTTTTTCATCAATTGGACCTGATCTTACACAATTTACATCTAGCAGTTCGACTCTGGATCTTGGCTGCGGTCCATCAGGCAGATTGCATCAGATCTCACCATGTTTAGAGCGAACTATTGCATCTTCGGGAGATGTGGTGGATAACACTCAACTTCCTGAAGACCTGTCTGACTTTATTTTAAAATATTCCCAAGAATATACGACAACAGTACGATCACCGGAAAGTGCTATATCAACGAGGTCCAGGGATAGCAGCATTAGTGATGGTAACAATCAGACAAATTTCGACAGTCCCTTGTATCGGATTCTTGTTGAAGATAATTGTGTTTCACCACTTTCGGCGAAAAGTGCACCACAGTGTTCCCCAGTGTTACCACGAACAGCTGCACAAATCCCAGTTATTTTTGAAGATAACCAGTTGGGAACAACTGGTTCCAAGAATTTGTCAGCTTCTGAGTTCATAATAACTAATCAGAGCAGAAGAGAACTGACAACATCACGTTTAGCAAAAAGTCGCTTACGAGCTCTTATTAATGACAATGAAATAGTTGAAGCTTGGGCATGGTCATGCAAATGTATTCAGGTTAATTTTTATCGTAATCTAATCTTCTAGCAAAATCAATCGAGTATGCTGGAGGATCACTTTTACAAGTCTTATTATTACTGAGATGCACTCATAAACATAGCGCATATATCCTTAGCTTACTTGTCGACTTATTTCATTCGTTGCTCGATCTTCTTAAGCTTAATTGGCTAATATCCTTAAATGCACTTTTTGGAGCATAATTTCATAAATCCAACCATTGTTTATTTACACCAGTAGATTTTATGCCGGAGTGGAGGCGGAGGGGGAGATAACAGCATAATTGTGAGAAGCTAGAAAAGGGAAGCGGCGAAGTGATTAAACATTGGAGCTGGTTGAAACTGAATATAGACCAAAAATATATTTTGTGGAATCAAAGTCATGTTGTAGCTTAGGTGGGGACAGCTAACAACATAGTGAATGAGTGCACATTCATAGTGTGCAAGCTCCACACGCCATGTGGAAAACTGTGTTGTAGGAATTGGAAGGTGCACTGTGCTATCAGGATCAAGATGGCGATAGCCTTTTGCATATCGTGATTTTACATATGGATCTCCCAAAAATTTATGCGCTGGTCGAGCAGATGTTAAAAGCTGAAGATGTTTGTACACGGCAAGCTTTCGATATACCAAATGCAGCCTTCGAAACACCTCTCTATTTGGCTGTACAGAAGAACAGTCTTGAAGTTGTGGCATATCTGCTGGAAGTTGGAGCGAATCCAAATCATCAGACAGCATTGCCAGGACAACAAACAGCTTTGCATTATGCTGCGTCAAATGGAATGACTGAAATTGTTGAAGTGATTTTGTTTGTTCCGTTGAAGGATTATGTATTTTTCGTAGTCTGTCACACGTTTCAAAATTTTTTCTCTTCTTAACACTTTCTTAAAGGCTGATCTTAAAGCTTTCATTGTTTCTTGAACTCACCCTTTGTTTTATGACTCATTACTATCATCCAGAAGCTGTTGTAGCTACTTCATGATTTCAAAGGTACGGTGTCCTATTTTAGATTCTTTGCGCTAGTGGAAAAGCTGATGTTAACATGTCAAATGGAATGGGACAAGCGCCTCTTTTATGTGCTGTTAAGGAGCATGGTGCAGGCCCGAGAAAGACTCAGCTGTATGTTGACAACAGTTCAACGATTCTGTGTCTTCTAAAATATGGAGCCAACCCAATGAACACAGTAAGTGCAAACTTCAAATCTTTTTTTGGTAAAGCGGTGATAAGCACTTTATTCTTTTAATTTAAAAAATCGGGATGAAAATAGTTCCAACCAATGTCTTTTAATTACGAGTTGTGATCTGTTGTATTTATATCTACCTATTTAAGTTCCCCTTTGGCTAGAATTAAGAGATCTAATGGTGATCGTTAAGCCAACAGTATTTATTCATCCTCATATAGTCAGTAAGTTACCTTGAAATATCACCTTTCTTAATCAAATGCCGTTTTTCATCTAATTTCGATGATATCTACCAATGCCATTTATCTACAGGATTTATGCGGAAACAATATTCTTCATTATGCAGTAAACAGTTTGGATGCTGATCTTATTGAGGTAATTTTCATTTTATTTTCAATTTATTTGATTTCACGACTTCTCAATGACGCAAAAAAAACCTATTTGCACATATCTGCAACAAAACTGACTGTTATTCAGATAAATATAAAATGACCTATCTTCGAATTTAGGTAATATCTGAAACATTAAAATCATTCGCATCACTTCTGCCTGTGAGCACTCAGGTAGACCCATTATTCTAATAGTATGTAAATATACTCTTCGATTCACTTAGATGTTCAAGTCGTGTGTGGATGAGGAAACGATTGCAAAATTGGCGAATAAAGAAAATATGTATGGTGAGACACCACTGGAAAGTTTGTACTGTGAACCGGAACCACACAACGAGAAACTTCGTTCGAATGTTTTCATCAGCTTGCTAAGATGCGGTGCCACTGTTAAGTCTCATTGAATTTCAATTCCACTATGTCGTATTGGTGGTGTTAGTGTCACTAGGAAAGAGAAACTAGATTCTGCGCTGTTCAACCTTCTCCGGTTATACTTTCAAGTCTACCCGTATTCCGAATATCCTTGGTTGACGTTTTCAATTTAAGATATTAAAATTGGACCTAATTTCACTCTTTCAACTCCAGCATATTTTTTCATATTGCACTTTTTTTATTAACCATCTAGTCTTGCCAATTCGCTGGTCGCGCTGATAAGGTTTTCGTTATGTACAAAATCATAATTTGACTTACATCCTCTGAAATCTGTTGGGTGGGGGGATATGTATTTGTAACTTTTATGCACAAAACGTTTAGTTGATGTTATACCTCAGTCACTTGTTCCGGTGATTCTTGTAATTATTTCTGTCTTCTTTGCAAAAATCATCTTTGTGTCGAAATACCTGGCAATATAGTTAAGAAAAAGTACTTGTTACATATTTCTGTGTTATTTCCATATGTGTACAATTTTCGTTGTTGTTTTAAAGCCAATTCATTGATATTTATGAAAAATTGAAGTAGCTACTGTTATGCTGATTGTCCTGGATTGGAAATCTTCAGGCGCAGTACCTGAGCAATTGCACGTTGTAAAGATGCTATGAGCAGTCAGTCTATCAGCTGATGAACCGTTGATGTTTTTCATCTCTGATGTTAGGAGCAGCACTTTCGATAACAGTGCTTTTACTGCATAATTTAATGTTGTTGAGACTTAAGGTGATAATTAGAATTGAAACACACGAAAAATCGTGCTTGATATAATTCTAGCAATTTTACATCATTTATAAAGGCTACTTCAGATCTCAAGTTTAGCGAAAATTATAAATTTTATGATAATGCCGCCTACTTCCTCGCTATATAAATTTTACTTCTGTATTATCGAAAGAAAAAAATGAGATTTAAGTGAAGTTAAAGTCACAAGCTGCAATGTAAATTAGAAAGAGTTGCTTTAATATAAGGATGACAACTGAAAACAAAGTAATTCACGTGCTTTAAAACAGTACAGCCGATGATAATGGGAAATTGTTGGAATTCTTCGTCTGCATTATTACATTTCAAGTGAGACTTTTTCCGATATTTCCCAATCTCTAGTTTAAAACATGGTAAAGTGCTCAGTACTGAAAAGGAGCGGGAAAGAGAGTTCTGGATTTTTAAAGTTACAATGACTAATATGAGGTGTAACACGAAACTTCGAGACAAGTTCCCTCATATTTATACACATACACGACATTCAAAATAATTTCTTTGCCGGTAGTTGTGATTTTTTTATTTTCGAGAATTCTCGTATTTCGGAAACTTTTGTTAATCTCATGTATGGATATAAATAATCTTTGGGACTTACAGTTTTTGTTTAGCTCAAATGCTCACTGCTTATGCCTGCCACTTGCGGCAATTAAACCATTAAAAAACGTGGGGAAGATTTCAAGCATATAAAAAAAGTTACATATTTATTAAAGGAGAGGAGCTCGTAGTTGATTGCACACGCTAATTTCGGTTATACTGAATGATTTCTGCAACTCATAACTTTTTATTATCAAACTCACCATTGTTTTATGCAGGATGTTTGTAGTAATGTAAGTCAAATCCAATCTCATGCGTAAGTAACGTCAGCGGTTAGTCAGTTTCGATCTTGGGACGACCAAATTTAATATACTTGTAAAAGACAAGACAGGAACATGGTTACGTAATTTTTATTCTCAAAATCTTTAAAATCATCCTATGCAGTCAAGGCTACAGTAGTCATAGCATTGGAATTGGGACTATTTGAAAACTGTTTTCGAGAGAAATCGTTAACTTGAGTAGAAATGTCCCTTTAAATAAATTAAATAAATTTTTTTAAATAAATTTTTAAATAAATTTTTGACAATTTATTGCAACAAAGTTTGTCAAAAAAGTTGTGTAACAAAGTGGTTGTCAAATGCATAGAGAATGGTTTAGGTCAGCTAAATTAATGTAATATTTGAATGAAATAAATACGCAAAAACAAATAAGGGCGAAATTCAGGGGTACATGACCGGAAATTAAACAAACTTTACTACTATGTGCTAACTGCTGAGATCAGTACCAAAGATCATAGCACAGAAACATGGCAACATTGGTGATGATAAGGAAAAGATAAGTGGTAAGCGAAATTTTTTCCAGCCTTCTGATGACCCTTTTCCAGTAAGTCGGTAAGCAATGTCTCCTTTGAGCTTCTTCTTTCATTTGTATTAACTGTCTCATCAAATTAACAAGTAATTCGATCCGTTGCGTATTTATTGGTGGTGGCGCATCGGCAAGCGCTTCCGATATTGCTGTCTCCTGGTGACATTCTGTCATGTTTACCTGTAAGAAGTCTAGAACTTTCTATTCGAAATAAAACGAGACTAAATAGGTTTTTTCTGCTGCAATCAATCTCTGTCTTCTAAGCAAGCAATCTAAAGCTACGAGAGCATTTCTTCCGGATTAAATAATGTAGCCGACCCAAAACCTAAATAAAAATTTTTTAAACGAAATGCTTTGTTGCGAAGTTATCTAGGTTGGCAGACTTGTCATACAAGAAAATGAGATCTTAAGATCCCATTATTTGAGTTGGAAAATCTTTTGCTGTTCCTCACTGATAAACACCGCGGATTAGAATCAGTTGAGGTATCTCTTTCATCAGATTTACCATATTTGGAGTCATAATGCTTCAAACATTATTAAATACTTGCCTCGGCAGGAATTATATCCCGAAATGTGAAGCTATCAGATGCTGAACTAACAAAACGTGTCATAACATCGTGATTTCGCTTGATGTCCTCACTGCCTGCTATTCGAAATCTTTTCGGCACATAACAGCAGAACAGTCTCTTGGCAGATAAAAATCGTAACCACCATGGAATTGCCTTAATTTTGATTGAAAGGTTGCACAATCTTTTATTTCCTATTCTGTTTATAGTACTATTTTATTTTTGCTTTGTAGTACTATTTTAGTTCTGAGTAAATAATGTTTAAATGATAATTCTATCAAATATAGATATTATTACAGAAGCTAAAAGAATTCACCTCAATGTATTGGTTTCGTAAGGCATATTTCTCTAAATAAACAAATATTGAACTCGTGCAAGTGGCGACACTTATAATAAGCATTTGTATCATATGAAACACTGCTGAAACGTTGTTACCGAAAGTAAAAATAAAACAAAAACTGATAAGTTTCTTTATTTTAAATGTCTTAAATTTCTACGCAAATTAAAAAACCAACCAAGCAAAGGCACATCACAAAATGAGCCTCTTTGTCCTAGAACTGATTCCAGTGCAAATTTCATTTCATCAGCTAGCATCAAAAGCATGACAGACATACTCAGCAACGTCATGATTCCCAAACGAAATTTACTTTCGTGTCGACCAGTAGTATTTATCGGAGCATGGAAACCAATAACCGCTACGAGACTTACCTAAATGAGGCAGTGAAGCATTTGGTTTTGTTTTATTGATATTTTAGAACACTGATTGATTATTAAGTTTTTTTTTTTTAAGATAAGGTATTTCATCCTAAACAGATGTTATATCTCTTGATGCAGGAAATGCCTTTCCTCTATTAAGATCATGTGATGGAGACCTTTTTATGCCGACAACTTCCTGGACAACTCAAAATGATTTGATCATCAGTAAGCATGTGTTATCCATTCATCTAGGCAATTTCTCATCAAAAGACAGAAAAAAAAATACATTTTACAAGAAAACTTACCAAAGTGGTCGGAAAGACGAAATTAAACATAATAAAATGACTGTCGTCGAAGAATTAAAATCATGTAAACAGCTGAAAAGATTCGTGCTGAAGATATTCCATTGTGCCTATAATTTGTCAAGCAATTAGAGGGAATTCAGTCAACGTCGTTCATTTATATTGAAAAAACAAAAAANAAAAAAAGAAAAGAAACAAAAAAGGCTTGACATAGTATAAAAATTTGAATAACTTTAAGACTGTCTACTAAATTAACAATTGTGATTAATCAATATAACAATATAAACATATCATAACAGTTAAATGAGAGAAGTAAAAGCTTGTCATAAACTATAACCATTGTGTATTGTAGCATTTTCTAGCAACCACTCTC
>NW_018108208.1:28675-36738 GCF_000183805.2 Loa loa
AAAAAAAGAAAAGAAACAAAAAAAGGACTTGACATAGTATAAAAATTTGAATAACTTTAAGACTGTCTACTAAATTAACAATTGTGATTAATCAATATAACAATATAAACATATCATAACAGTTAAATGAGAGAAGTAAAAGCTTGTCATAAACTATAACCATTGTGTATTGTAGCATTTTCTAGCAACCACTCTCGACTGTCGTAAAAATCGTTAAGGAATACTTCTTGTTGATCAACAATCAAACTTACATATTCATATTGATATGACCATGAGCCACACTGCAAATGATTTTTTTTCCGTCAACAAATTCATTTATTGTCAACCTTTTTTGTGTGTCAAACAAATTAAATGGATGTGGATCACTTCTAACTAAAGTTATAGGAACGGTTAAATAACAAATAAAAGTCGTGACCAATAACAATATGAATCTATATTTCATCCTAATAAAAGTTAGTTTGTCAGAACTTTTCCGGTGAAACCGAAGCTGTACAACGAAAATGCTAGTTTGATTGAGGAAACAGAGGAGCTAAAACTATAAAATGTTCAAAAATGATAATCACACTACATTAGCTTTCGCTATGAACCAAAAAAGATAAGGAGCGGCCAGCCCTAAGAGCAAATGAGATTTGAAAATCTTAGCAGCTTACAATTTATGCTAACAATAGAACATGATTCCGTTTTTTAACGCTACACTGTGTAGATGACTAGATGATGAGTGGAAAGGCAGTCTTGATTATGAAGACAAACTATAAACTGATAATCTACTAGCTCGCAATGGTTAAATATAAACAGGTGTAATAGCTGATCCAGTACAAGAGTTATTAATTGCCAGAACTTTATTTCCAAAAGAACTGGAGGGAAACTGTTCAAGATTTAGAGAATAATTGGCAAGATAATTATGAAAGATTGCAGGAGGCAAGAGACAATATTATTTGTTAATATAAAAAACATTGGGACATTAAATTATCCAAACAGAGTAGGAACAATAAAAAACCTGTCTAACTGGATAATTTGAAATGAACGCAAAGAATTGAAAAAGTTTTAATCCGTGTACTAATGACTATTCAGCCAGTAGTACGCGGTCATTAGTACTGTAAAATTTTATAAAAATAATATATTAGCGAAATATGAAACAGAAAATATTTAACACTCTGGAGTGAAAAAGGAGAAAATAACAGGTGGAATTCTCTAGGCTATTGACGTAGTTATCGGTGGAAAAATTCGTGTACCACTGTATTACGGCGCTACAAAGTAAAGATAGGACGCAGTGTGAAAAAATAAAAGGGCTAATTCATTAAAAGTTGAGGAAATATTGAACTCGAAAATAAATGGGAGCAAATCCAATAACTTGGTTTTACACGGGATTTAATGAGAGAACTTACAATTGCAAAACATTCCAATAACGTAATCGAATGGCGTGTTAACTTTATGTAAATGTCGGTTTAGAGTGCTGAAGTTATCAAATAATTATATAAGTGGAACGAAAGTTATCAAATTTACCAAATTAAAAAGTTATCAAATTATCCCATTGAAAAGTTTTTTACTTGTCCAAGTTCGTGAGGAAGTTCTAATTAAGCTAAAAGAATCAAAGTGTAAACATAGAAAAGCGATGATTCATGAGGCCAAAAATAAAAATCGCTATACGGATTGTATTGAAAATTATCACTCATAATTTGAACAAAGGAGCCAGCTTATCATGACTAAGAAATGAAACATTGAAAATGGAGATTGACGAATTGATATTATAAACACAGAAAGAACTATTAGGAATAAGTTTGTCAGTTTAAGAGACAGAAGAGTAAAAAAAGTGATAAAAGCTTATAGTAAATATCAGCTATGCTATTCACACGCAAAAAATTGTTCAATCTTGTCGTGAATCGAATATAACTATTGTCAAAATCAGGTTGCAGCTATGATGCACTGCTAAGTTGGAATCTTTGCTGCAAATACGATATACAAATTGTGAAAAAAGATAATGGAAACATAAATCAGAAAAGTTGGTCGAAATTGAAATCGCTTGAAGTATCAAGAATTTATGAACTAATACCAAATTAATCGATGCTGGCAAGGAAGTATCACAAACCAGTACGATTCGAAAACTGTCCTATTGGTTGCGAGAAAAGTAGATGGTATTTATTCTATTAGTAATAACATGCAATACCAAAGGAGTGCGGAAAAGGACTGAAAACGGGCGAGATAAACAAATGAATAACTGAACAACATCGATCTAAGTAAGGTTCATAGTAATAACTTCTAAAATCTCGGTCCGAAACAACTGGTAAGGGTGCAAAAGACCTGCATTCGTAAAATGAGAAACTATTTGATTAGTTCTGAAAGAATTTAATTCAAGATTTTAGTGAAAATAGTTAAAGCAGTAATTCTCAACCGGCAGTCCGCGAGAGCGACAGCGAGATAAGTAAGGAAAGGCAGGGATTGTTCATATCAATGCTTGATAAACTAATACGTTAAAGTTTCGATAACAGAATTTATTACTTTTTAACCCTGTGTTCCTTCCTACAAATAAAAAGCCAAAGTAGTCCGCAGCCAAGAAAAGGTTGGGACCACTGATTTGAAGTGACTAATAATTTCCGTCAAACAACTATAATTGCTCTATTTATTTTGAAAGAGGCTTAAATATTGAGTTACAGTTTTGCATAAATGAAATAAGAGTAGTACTCATCACATGCACACAGTATATTGTGCATCTGCAGTTGTTGAAGTTCAAGCTTCTTCCACTACCATGAAGAAGAAATACTAATTACAGTTAAGCTTTTAGTATTTTCCCTAACAACTATTTCAGGCATTTTTATCGTCTAAAATTGTTTTCTATTCTTGACATGGAAACAAAATCAATCCCAAATATAGGTTGTTCATCTTGCACAGTGACCGGTTTGATGTGCTCGCTTATTTATGTTACTTCCATGTTTTCAATTTTTAGCTTTCAATAAAATTTAAAATCGACTTGCCGCAAATGTACAGTTCTGTATATCGAATGGGAAATGTTTAACATTAATAGGACATAGGGCACGCACAGTAATAGGAATAAAAACGCGCAAGCGACCATTGACATTAATTTCTGCCATTGCATCCGGCGCATAATCCAAAACTCTACCTTGTATGCTGAAAATTATCAATGCTATATTATACGCGTCACAGAAAGGCGATTAACATTATTTAGGAGGTTTACCCGGATTTCTAATTGTTCGAAATGTGGGATATCCCGAATATTTCTTCCCACCTTTCCAAATGAATCTCGGCAGCTCAAAAGATTTTTCCCCACTTTTTTCTCATCCTATATTAATATTGCTAAATAAATCAAAGGGTCAATTTGTTGACTCCGTTCTCCTGGCTGTTATTGCATTTATTGCACAGCATTGCATATTCCTGCATGATATAGTGGGTAATAGCATATACTGAATCCAATATCGTTGCGTTTTGAAGTACGATTGGTCTGTTTTATACGCTTTTGAGTGCCGCTCGGAGTTTATTAGACATACGCAATGCTTCGATTAGTATTTATTTGCACTTACGAGATCCAACAACTGTTGAATTTTTCAATATCTAGAGAGTGAAAATTAAGGAAAAGGCCTTCGTTTTCAAATTCTAACACTGAAAGAAGCTAGGACATACTTGTGATATAAGTACAGCTCAGGTTTCCAGAACCATTTCGATGGTATAAATGTTCGTGATATATTATTAAATTCACTAGCATTCCACCTCAGTGAGGGATCAATCCACCACACATGAAAATAGCCAGATATTGTTGCTATATTGTTTCGATGATCCTAAATCACTAACATAAATAGTTTTCAAGCATTAAAAGAATTGCCATCTACAATTAGAAAATAAGTTAATTTCAAACGCATCATTCTGTGAAAAATTTACAAGTTATGACTGGAATAATTTGGCACAGTTATAAATCCCTCAAAACTGGTATTGGTTTTAATTTTCTAGCTCAATTTATCACAATTTTCAGGTTTTCGCTATATAAATCATTAAAACGGTCGATCCTACAGCTGTGACTCATTTCCTCCTCAGTAATGCTCTCTTCCAACATAGCCAATCTTTCTGCGTCTAGCCATGCTTCATTCTCGCACATTGGGTCTCCTTGACAAAGTTTTAAACAGTAAAAGACGAACTAAGTCAAAAATTTGGTATAATGCAGCGCGGACATGAATTTCGGTGGGAGTGTGAAAATTCAGAACAGGTCGTTGGAAAGGTCGTGCTGCTCTCTTAATTTGATTCAAAAGGCGTGTGTGCACATCCGCAGCTTTGCTTTCATCAGAGTAGTCCTCGCCGCCAGTCCTTTGCTCACTAGCCAACATATTCGGTTTTCCAAACTTGTCAAACACTACGTCATTCTGTTTCGATCCAGTCTGCGCCTCTGATAGAAGACCATCATGACTCACTGCAAATTCTTGTAAAATACGGTAAAAAAATAAGATGGAGGAAATGAGCAAAAAAATTTCAAATTCTTCTGCCAGTTACTTTTTAAAACCAACAATTTTATTTAGCAAAGTAAGCTGTTTATTTTACTTATTTCCTCCATCTACACCTTTTTTTTCTTAGTATCAAAACATCAGATGTTTTCCCACCACCTCTACTCAGATCGTAAACCTAGGATACACGCAAATGGACTGACGTTGCACAGCAATAATTTGTAGAAAGCTCTGCGTGATGAGACATTCGAGGCGCATTAAGACACCGACAAAGCCGGATTTCAGAATAACTGATGTCCACTGTTGATGTTGCCAATAATAAGTTGTGATAAACCCATAATCAATATCTCGATCGCGGTAAATAGGATACTGTAAATTTCCCGAATTAATTAAAATCGCTTGATATTTTTATCGCATATTAAGAAAAGGTAGAATTTTCCAAAAAATTAAAAGTGGACTCAGCTTATTCGCTATTTCGTGAAAAACAAACGCACCGATAAGAATAGATCTCGTAAGATTCAGGCTTGTTATATATAAGGTGTACACAAAAACAATTAACTATGCATCTTACTCTACATTTTAATTTATAAAAGTTTCCTGATGAAGATATAAATCCATATTGTGCGTGAAATGAAAAGGTAACGACGTATGAGAAATGTAATAGAAATTCCTATTAAAAGTGATATAATGAATGAGTAAAATTCTGGATAGCTGTAAAGCAACTTTCACTGAAATGATAGATAAAGCAGAAATTCAAAAATGGCATAATAACTGTTGTTTACGCGAATCAAATATTGGTGTTGTTGAGAAGAAATAAAGTAGGCTTGTTTAAATCTTACTTTTCTACGAATTGATAATATTTTGCATTAATTCACTTCTATCAGTTTTTTAGAAGAGTCAGTATTTCTTCAGAGAGGAAGATCATCCGCTAATTTTTAACTCTCACATAACTGAAATAAGCTTTAATCACTTGAGCATTTATAGTTGTATGGTTGTTAATTTTACTTAGAAATATTGGAATGGACACAAGAACCATAATTTTGATTAACTAACAATCTGCTAAACATCCAGTGTGAACCACTCTTCCTTTGTCTGTTCTCTTTGTATCTTTTTTTTTTGGATATCTATCTGACTGACCAATCTCACAATACTGTTGTCATATAGAAATATCATTCCATGGGATGATTATCCCATATGATAAAATTTCAATTTAACCAGTTTGATTTGATAAAAAATATTTTACTCAAAAGAGACAACATATATACTGAAAACAAATAAAAGACCTTTCAGAACACAAACTACAATACAAACAAGGTCTAACTTTTGCTTATTAATATTATTTCAGAAATTTGTCATTAAAAACAAGGCGACCGAAAATTGAAGCTTTTCCTTTATTACCGATATTATGAATATGTAAAAAGCATATTTTTAAATGACAAATTATTGTGCTTAAGTTTTATTAAGTTTCTTTTGGAAATCACAATGCTATTTTTATTTTCATGCATTCGGCTAGTGATTATGCACTTTTTTTGTGATTGATATGCATACGTCAAATTGACTTATCGATATTTCAGAAGTCAAAAAGCTGTCGCATGCGCCTTAGGACTAAAATAGGAGGAGAAATTCTGCTAGCCTCCAATGTACATCTTTATAATTTGAAATGTAAAATGAACAGTACTTTACTTTACATTAAATTAATTTTCATTGGATTTTCACGACTGCGTAAAGACATGCAAATAATTTTTTACGGTAACTCATAACAACGAATATGATTCTTTATGCTGTATTAATTATGTAAGTGTAAAACCTTGACTTTTGGTGAAAAAATCTTCAAAAAAAAAGAAAAAAGAAAATGAAAGACATGATGATGTTCAATTTCTTGGTTTGGAATATAAACAAGATTTCATTATGAATTTGCATAAAGGATAAAGAAAATGAGCTCACCAGTAGTCTTCGACATTTTAATTTGGCAAAATCACAGCGGACATTGCACAATTCAAACACAAACCTTATGGAAATATGAGCAATTTTTATAAAATTCTAAATCATTGTTTTCCAATACAGGATAGGTCAAAGAAACAATTATCCCCTCATTTTCACATGGATTCTTTAAGCTTATAACATACTTTTTAAGAAACTCGCAAAAAATTAAAATAAAACGGAATTGAAAAAATGACGAAAGTGTACAATATGTACGCGGTACAATCATTGTCAGCCATCCGCCCCACTGCCAAATTTACGAATGCTTTTTACTCCAGAGAATACTTCAAAAGCCAATAAACTCAATGCATATAAGTTTGGAGATACGTAGTGAGATGTGTTGTGCATTTTTGGCTATAACCAATAAATAAGAGCCAGTGCGCTTGCATACTAAGACTCATTGCTTTATTTAAATGCATGAGTGGATACTGATACCCTGAAGAATTGGAAATTTTTCAATATTTGAACTCTTTTCAAATCGCATATTACATTAAAAATCTTAAATTATTTCTTTCAACCATCCAGAAATTTCGTAAAACACTTTTGCATTTCACCGTGAAGTCGCACAAACCTCTCAGATTAGGCGAAGTAATATAAAACTAATTTTACTCAGATGGTTCAGGAAATGATGCATCTTATTGTTTCCGCTTTGTGTTGATGCTTGTATTTTTCTTGTACAAGAAACAATTAGATTATACTTATAAAATTTTAAAATAATGATCAATACCTCAATTATATTT
This sequence comes from Loa loa, assembly GCF_000183805.2. NCBI lineage: Eukaryota > Metazoa > Nematoda > Chromadorea > Rhabditida > Onchocercidae > Loa > Loa loa. The sequence continues at coordinate 35,838 of NW_018108208.1, forward strand.
ATGTGTCATTCAGACGTCAGTTTGTGAAGAACTGTACGTGTAAGATTATTTCATTTAAGTCATTTTTCGTCTTTGAAAAAAAAAAATGTAGGAATCGATGAGTTAGAACAATTCTAAATAACTAGCAGCATTTTTCTTTAAGGAAAATAAGAATGCAATGTGGGCAAGGAATGATTTATGAAGCAACTGCCTTTTCCTCAGCGGGACACCGATTGTTGGCTTTTTAAGTGAGCCCTTAATCCACCAAACCATTATTTTGACAACAAAGATAACAACAACTTAATCAACATATCAAACTGATTTACAAATGTTCAGAATAATTTTTAATTTTTCCAAATGAAAATTCCATCTTTTCTTGATTTCCTATTTCAGCACTTTTAAGAAGGTGTTTCCTTTTTTTTAAAAAAAACGTTTTTTTTTTCTTTTAAGCTTGTATTTACTTTTACTTACCTATTATTTTAAAAAGGGACGAGATATACTCCAGCAAAAAAACCTTGTTTTTGATAAATTTTGACACTGACCATTGAAATTATAAACTTTCAAGTGGAAATACTTTGTTGAGAATTATCACAAATGGCAGAAAGGAATAGAAAATATGCAATTGATCAGTTTCGCTAGATTTGAAAATTAACTTGTATAGCTCGGCACTTCTCAGCTTTTCATATCTACCAATTTTGAAATGGAAGAGAGATTTCTCGGATCAATTTGGTGCCATAAATGGAAGAAACACAAATAGGAAGCCAGTTATTGATGTTTACCCCTGTAAGGTTCATGAATAATTCATTAAGTTTTTAGTTTTCTTGATCCAAGAAATGAATAGTCCAATAGAAAGGTAGTGACGAATGAATGTTCAGCCATTGTGCTGCTTCGGTATGCTGCGGATGTGCACATACGCCTTTTG
>NW_018108208.1:36846-48335 GCF_000183805.2 Loa loa
ATCATGTGTAGTTTAATTCGAAAGATGTAGTGTATAGTTTGGAGTGGACAAACTTTCTATGCTAATCCTGATATAAGTGAAACATCAGATAATTCTATCTCTTACCAATTATGGTTCCTCTTTTTTCCCTTTAGGAGTGAAGCGGAAAAAGCTATAATTCATATTGTATGACTCATGAATATCATAATCGTAAGCTTAATAACCATGCAAAACTCATTTGCATTTAGAAGAATCTGAAGAAGGCAACAAGCATCATCGGAGATATGAACTACCAGTTTCAGTTTTTTGAAAGGAACAACGAAGCTTGTTTACTTGCATACATAAATTTGAAAATGATTCACATCATTTTATACAGTGTAGTCATCAACACCAGTTCAGTAAATAAAAGTTATGGTATTAGTATAGTATATAGTAATATTGTAACAAAATAATAGCCGATTATTACGTGAGTCGTTTTCTACTTTAAGACATATTTTGCTTTTCTTTTGCCATGTACTGTCTGAGAAACGTGGGATAAAACGGATTTCTATGGACTTTCAATTAGGAATGAATAGTTTGCGGGAAATAAAGGAAATTAGTAGATTCAGTTTGTGGGACGACCTCTATTTGAAAATGACCAGCATCTAGTTATACACATTACCATTTCCGTACTTCCTGTGATTTGGAAATCTGAGATCTATTGAATTCCTTTACCGAGTAAAGAATGCATTTTCAAATGTGTCATTTTACAATATGGACAGTCAAAATTCCTCGAGACACGTCATAAAAAGACAGGAGAATGAAGAAACAGCGGTCTCTTTGTGGCATATGCTACTTAACTCACTCTTGCCATTATGCTTGTTTGTATTTATGGATAACTACATAATGTGCTCTATGATTAACATATACTTTTTAATTTCAACTTGTTTCGGAGAAAACTTTTTATAAAGCTTAGCTACCAGTTTAGTTGGTAACGACATTTATATATCACCGAAATGACTGATTATTACCATGTGATAATGCAGCGTTCTTAATGATATTGAGATGAGCTGTACATAGCTATCCGACAACTGCAGATTATAATGCAAACTTAGTATATATAATGTATATATATATATATATATACAAGGAAGATATGGAAGAAATGGGAGAAATGGATGGATATTTTGTATATAACTGTCACTTTCTTCAATTGGATTCCCACTTATTTTTATTGAAATGCAGATTATTTCGAGCACAGTTTGTAAGTTTTAAAATTGAAAGCTGGCAGTTTACTTGACCTGTCAATAAATTATAGTTGGCATGGAATCTTGATCATTTTACGTGAAATTGAATTAGTACTGAAATCAGAATTAGTGAATCTTGCATCCTTACCGTCCTTACCGTTTCAATAGCCCTTTGGCTATTGAACTTAAATTTAAGTTAGACATCAGGATAATAATACCACTAAATGTTTTCATTATGTATATTAAAAACTCGGTCAATTTATTAATTGGCTTTTTACATACAAAAACCAAACCCTTCCTATTCCTTAAAGCAATTCTTTCCATTAAGTTAAGTGAACTATTGTAATTATGTTTGGAGCTACTCGGACCTCCATATTTATTATCTTTCAACCATATGATGATCTGACGGGATTTAAAACTGAAGTACTTTCTTAGCCGTTGTAATATACAACAATGTTTCAACTCACAGCAATTTTTAAGTCTAGTTCTACTCGAAAACGAGTATTCTACCGGATTTAAGTACAGGGCGATATTAAAGACAAAATCACAAATTATTTTAGGATAATAGGAAGACTTGGATTTATATCCTAAGCATTTTAATGTTGCTCTTCTTGCAAATCGCCTGCAGCGAAATAAATTTAGTTCATCAGCATCTCGTCAGTACAACGTTGTGATTACCAAGAGTGACAAGTTGTATTGGACATATGCAAATGAACCGAATTATTTGTTGAACGCGATATTCTTCATAGTTCTTGAATTTTACTAAAGTCACATTGAAATTAAGCTATACGCTCTTTACAACTTTTAACATATTACAAGCTAAAGGAATGCTAGTACGACAACCAGTGCTGAACTTTTATCAGCACTCCTAAGAGTATGGAAGAGAGAGGAGCATGAATTCTGATGATTTTGGAAATAACAGTGAAAGGTTTTCAGATGACCATCGAATCATTAACAGCTTAATCAACAAATGAGTCCAAAAAATAGTTGACTAATATTTGCTAGCAGGACATCATTTAGCGATGCTTGCTTCATACCCTATGAATTGTGGTTACATCTGTTCAATGAACTCTTTTTTTTCGTAGACTATGAAAAATTTCAGTCTTATTCGACAACTAACTGACGAATTATTATTATTCCTGGGTTTTACGACCCATTTAATGCATCAAATGTTAACTACATTATCGCATCGAAATTATTTTACATTTTATATGATTTAAAACCAGTTCCTTAAAACGGCAGGATTATAATACTTGAAGAAGATTATATGCGCAATATTTCACATCGCAATTTCTGCTTTCGCTTTAGTAACTTCGATGTTTCTCAGTAGTTCGAAAATAACAGAAAAATGGAATGCTTCGAGAGTGTCCAATCTACGAGGTCAAAATTCTTAAGAGCAAATTAGAAAGGGAGGTAGCCATCAAATTTTCATCTGCAGGAACTTTAAAGAGCCAAAATCAATAGTATATGTAGTGTCGATTTTGAATATACGTGAAACTAGAGAATTTTATTAAGTTAGATCGATAAGAGTTTATCGAATACGTAAATATGAGAGATGACAAAAAACGCACTTCAGTCTATAATTGTCTTATTTCATTATTTTTCAGTGAAATCAAGAATGAAAGAATTAAGAATACATTAAGAAATTTTAAAAACCTACATGATTGAGAGATGCTATCAGTAGGAAACTGAATGAAAATGGATTTTGCATGCTTTATTGAGACTACTCCCTATGTACGACAGGAGTTGGCCAAAAATGTTGAGGGAATGATGGTGCAGATAAACCATGAGGACGCAGTTCCATTTTCAAAAGATGACTAGCTTTCAGTTTTACATTTTTACGAAAAACGTGAATTTTACGGAAAAAGGGTAATATTTCGAAATGATGTACTCAATACTTTACGTCTTCGTCTCGTTTTCCTCCATACTTGTTTAAGTTAATCTAATAAATGTCACAGTGGAAGAGGGTCAGTTTTTCGCCCTCAATACTCGTTAAATCGTTATTGACAGAGCCAAATTACTTTTAATCGTGTTTGAAACACGTTTCCGGTATACTTCTCTTTTTCATCCTGATTTAAGTGTGTATGTCCCCTTCGCGTCAACAAATCTTTCTATAAACGCACTTTTCAGATCATTACATTGATCAACTTAACAGCAATATGTTTGTAATACGAACCATCAGCATTACTGCTATTGTTGCTTCGTTTGGAACTATTGTGGTTGTATTCTTCTATATTCCGCTAATTTTCATGAAAATAACAGAAATCAACGAGAGGGTAAATTCATTATCATGTTCCAAAGTCTCTACTATTCTTTCCACTCATTCAATAGGCAGTTTGGTTATAGTTTCAAAAATCATAAAATATATAAGATTATCATTTCGTCTTCGTGCGATTGAAAAAAATTGTTTGAAAAATTCTGCATCTCAAAGAACGGATTGTTGATTGAGATTGAAAAACGTGACTTGTAAATAATTATTTTTATTCTCTTCATTTATCCCTGAGATTAAAAACAGCAAACTACTTGTAGTTGAAGCAGGACTCCGACGAATTCCGAATGATTACGAATGAAGCTTGGAAACAACTATTTCAAGCACGAGTACTAAAGCGAGAAAAAAGACAGGTACTTTATTTCGATCGATTAGTGAGCCTTACTTTTCCGAGCCATTACATTATTCAACAACCCCATGGAAAAAAAACTTTCTCATCTTTGCAATGGTTCTCAGTCATTCGGTACTTTCCTTATGGACGGTACCAGAATTTCAGTTGAATTTTGTTATCAATGGGGATTTATTTTGCCTCGTCATTCTTACATGAAGCATAATTATTTGCAGTATGATTCGGAACAAAACGTTTATCCACTTCACAACGCATATTCCAAATCAGAAATTTCTATACAACAATCAGTCTGTGGTACATCATTTTTACATAAGATTATTTAATGCAACATTTATATTTTGATAGAATGGAGCACAAAAATTTAGTGTAACATTCACAAAGGCTATTATTTTCTTCAATTCTCATCTTATTTAAATTTCAGAATGCCAAACATCGAACGTCTGTCCTCCAGGACCACCAGGATTGCCAGGAAAACCTGTTAGTTATCCCATTTACTGGGAAGAAAAGTATTGAAAAATGAATCAATAAATCAATCCTTTTCGTGTGGTTTTCAGAAAGTTTATTTTTCAACCCAAATCACACGTGTCACATTAGAACCACTGCTCATATAGTTTTAGTCTCCTACTGTGATATGTTTTATTGCATTTCTTTCACGTAAAATTTACAGGGTGAAGATGGAATGCATGGTGAACCAGGAACACCTGGAACTCCAGGACTGCCTGGAAATGCTATTCCGGTTACGACCGACTATGTAACTTTTGATTAATGTGTAATATTTGCGAAAGTTTTCCTAATTAGAAAAAAAAGTTTTCCCTCATCGAAAGTTTTCCTAAAATTAATCAGAATTTTAAACTAAAACTGATCATAGTATTATCTGCAGTTCACGGGCATGCTCAGAAAATTTGTCTGATTGTAGAGCAACAACTGTCGACTATGTCCCCAGGGCCAGCGGGGTCCTCCTGGTCCCCCGGGACAAGAAGGTATTCCAGGAAAAGCTGGGCAACAGGGACCACCAGGACGTACTGGCGAACCTGGAAGAACTGGTTATGCAGGTAGGACGTGTCTTCTTTAATTTTATGCTTAAAATTGTGAAAAAATATGGAATTAAGTTGCAGGTACTCCTGGAGTAATTGGAGAAATGGGTGCGCCAGGCAGACCTGGTGACCCAGGACCCCCTGGATTGAATGGAACACGTGGCCAAAAAGGTCTATCTGGGAAAAAGGGCGAATTAGGTTCGATAGGACCAAGGGGTCTCGAAGGATATCCCGGATCACCGGGGCAGAGAGGAAAGATGGTCTGTTGTTTATAATATTTAAAAAGATACGAAATGAATCATGGAGTCCACAAAATATGCTAAATTATTAAATAAATGTTTAGGTGAAGCAGGAGCGCAAGGTCCACCAGGAACACGGGGTCCTCCTGGGCAAAAGGGAGCAGTAGGTATAAGCGGTCTTCGAGGTATGCCAGGTGAAGATGCGCAATACTGCTCATGTCCACCTCGCACAAAAGGTAACGAAAAACCATCGTATGCACAAATAACTGATATTCAAAGCCAAATACCTTCATCGTACAACGAGCAATCCAACTACGATTCAGGTGGTGACAGTAATGTTGGCTATAAGAAGAGAAGTAAAAAAGCCTGAAAAACTGCTTAAGTATCAATGCCATTATGCCGTAATAAATTTGTTCCTTGCATTACTTCATACTTTAAACACGTCACAAATTACGTTCACAAAATCATGAGAAAAGCAAAGAAGTTGAAAAAAAAAAATTCCGTGATATTTCGGAATTCGAGACATATTCTCTGGTCATTTTCACAAATATGGACAACAGAATGAAATCAGTCCTTGAATAGTCTAGAAAAAGAAAAAAAGTGGTACTTCTACGGAACTTGCAATTTCCAAGCAATTCAGCACATTCAATGTCACACCTTACTTCAATTATTCACAGAAAGGCATCCGTTAATCAGATAAATTCGTTACTTAAATAAATCATAGCCAGATGAGATAAAAAGACAGTCAACCCTAACTCTTATGCTGATTTCTTATTCAGGGAGCTGCAACAATAATTTATCCTTTTCCCCAGCATAAGCAGTGTTCTTTATAGCGCCCTCAATCAAGATATATTTCTTCCGGTAAATCAAACTAGACAATACCAGTTCATATAAAGTCAACCTCGTATTCGAAACTAATAAAGCAAATTAGCGCACTCCCTTAAAGAAGGCAAAATAGTTACCTTAAAGTTTGTTTTTGGCGCGGAGGAGCCACCAGTATATCACGGGTGGCCGTTATTTATAAAGCATTTCTAAGTGGTGTGTGTGTTTGTTTTAATCCACAACAGGAGCGAATCTCTCAGTAGTCTCATGTGAGTTCTCGCATATGCCTGGTCATGTATGGCAGTGGTTGGATCTGGAAGTGTAAAAATGGGGACGTAATAAGTTGGCCAAGCAGAGATTGAAAACCTGTTTACCTGATCGCAACATAAGCAACGGCATTGAGAACTTTCGGCCACAAGACCTTGCCGATCTTAACCTTCACCTCAATATCTTCACTCTTTTATATGTCGGCTCTATAAGCATGGCTGTATTTGAACGCTTGTTTGAATATTATTAATTAGGGGTATTGAGAAAGTAATCCATGAAGAAGGAAAGATATGAGAAAGGTTGCACTTCCTTGCGACCTTTATGAGTTATCGAGATCTCCGTTTTCCGCGTTTTAACATACTATCAATTACGATGAGTGAGACAGCTTCCAGTGTTGATGTGTGGTATTCTCACAGTATTTTCGCGTTACTGCAGCCGTAAGCCGACGCATACTCTTTGTTACAAACAACAATTCAGTGAATCTCCATTCTGGACAACCGATCTCCAGTTGAAGTGTTCGGCCAGGATGTAGGTAGGTGCGCTCTTTTCATGTTTAAAACTGATACTGCTGCCGAATATGTGTTATTGGCTTTGTTTTCACTTCAAAAAAATGAAGCAATTAATTCAGAATACAGGAAGTTGAAATGATTAAGTCCATAAATAACACAAAAAGGACAAAGAAGAGTATGGGATTTACCTATTTGGTCAGCATTGTCACTGACCTCCTACTGCCAGTTCCTTATGGGTCGCAGGGATTGAAGCTGTTATCTCGTGAAACGTCCCATAATGGTTATGTTTTTCAGATGTGATGTCGTCGAACTTCAGTCCTGTTTCACCTCGGGGGCTGGCAGTGAAAAATGTGAGTGCTGTTACAGGTGCTGATGTGGGTGCACCAGTTCTTCCACAGTTTCACTGTAGCCCAGGTGGACAAACTCGGTCACAGTTGTCAAGTACTGGTACACAACTGCTCAGTGCAAACAGCCAAGTCAGGTCGCAAATGCAACAAGTTCCCCAGTCCACGCAACGTCCGACAAGTTCTGATGCATGCGCTACAATCACACAGTATCTGATGATGTATCATACGGTAACTGTGTTACTATAGGTTTCTGTAGGCTTTCGAATTTCCACCACCTGATATATATTGGAAAAACCAGGTTTGCTTGATTGTAATTAAGCCATGTACAAAACTGAGTGTCGAAGAATGCATGAATTCCAGCATCCTCATGAAAGCACTTCACTACCAGTTATAATGTGTGTTTGTATTTTTTTAGGGGCGAGATGAGGAGTTCAGTCGCAAAGCCATTGAAAGTCTGATTAAGAAACTGAAAGATAAACATGATGAATTGGATGCACTGATCATCACTGTGACATCACATGGGAAAACTTCTCCGAAATGTATTACGATTCAGCGTACTTTGGATGGACGACTGCAGGTAACAAATGTGGATATTTTCAATTTTTTCACCTTATTCGGCTAGGTATTACATGATAATTTGACATGATGCAAATGTATCTTATTTTAGTAAACTGCATATTTCATCCGACCCTCATCTGTTGATAGTAGTTGTTTCCCTTCTTCAATGTTTTAATTGCTAGGAGGATTTCACAGAAAGTTATTAAATATAAATGTTATATCTCAGTCACTACATCATTATATTGTTTTCGTCTTGATTATGTAACTAAAGTTCAAAATTTATTTACTCAACAACGATTTCAGAAATGTAACCATTTCAGACTTCCTTATTTTTGCAGGTAGCTGGAAGAAAAGGTTTTCCGCACGTCGTTTATGCGCGTATTTGGAGATGGCCTGATTTACATAAAAATGAGCTGAAACATTTGTCAATTTGTCAATGTGCGTTTGACCTAAAGTGTGACCTCGTAAGGTTTTTCGGCATTTTATATATCTATATCTAAAAATAAGTTTTGATTTCTTCAAAATTATTTTCCTTCCCAAATCTTATCAGTTCATGAGGCGGTGTTTAGGTTTGCGTTAATCCATACCACTATGAACGTGTTGTTCCGCCAGGTATAGGTGCGATTGATTTGTCAAATTTAAAGATTGAACATCGCTCCTCATCACAAGACGATTCAAACACACTATCTCCAGGAAGTGCAGGAACTAGCGATGATTTATCAAAGTAATTTTTAAGAGTTTATGATAATCCGTGGGCATTTCTTCCTTTTTTTTTTTGATATCACTAGTTGAAATGAAAATATATGTTTGTTTGGTATATTTGTTGTACTTATCGTAGTATGGATTCTGTATTCTAATCTCGAAGCATCGATTTTCGTTCGATACTATGTATCAGTAGAATTTTGTAATTACACTTATTCGAAGCATTGTCAAGTTTTCATACAGTTCAATGCAGTTGGTATGGGTTAACGCACCGTGTTTATTATTTTGACTGGACATTCAGTCAGACATGAAGTTACAGGAACTCAGCGCTTAATGAGAATGACGGTTGGACTGCAAAGACACTTGCATATGCGTCAACACTGCGTACTTCCAATGTTGTCAAAACAGGTGTCATTGCAAAAAGATTATTTCTTCTTTTTTGCTGTATTGGAAGGTGTTAATTGATTTTGCGTTGAAATTTGTCGATATTGTACATCATTACAGAGACGAGGAAATTGTCTGGTGATGAGCAGGATCTATTAAGCGGCTCCAGTGTATGTATGGCATCGAATCAGTCTACTTGGAATAACAGTGAGCAAAACGCAGTTGCTGCAGCGGTTACAATCCCATCACAGATTCGTAAGTCCGTTTCAGTTTTGTATTTATGAGTTTGATTCATTTTTACAGGAATTTTTACAGCAGTGCTGTTTTGTCCTCCTACTCCTACTCTTCATTCATAAATTTGGAATTCCATGGCAAATTTCTGTTTTTTTAGCAGCAGTGGTAAATCCAATTCCATTTTCATCTAGTTCCATGCAGCCGCAAAATACGTTTCCAACTCAGTCTATCACTGTGGCGTTAAATCCATCGTTACAAGTATCTCCCTCATCAGCATTCAGTAACTCGCGTGAGTAATATTGTAGAACTATTTTTTATATTTAGTTCCTATTGTCTTATTATAAATATTGTTTAGTAAATAATGATACAGTTTAAGATGTTTTGTATGTGTTTTTACTGGAAGTTTCATTCTATGCTAAATGAGTGGGATGTTTAACAGAGGGATCAGGTTTTTTCTTTTGAAAGTAAAATCTGTAGTAATCAACTTAAGCAAATTTTTATCAGTGTTTGGTCAGGATAGAGCATTTAAAACTGATTTCAAACTCTTATTTAGAAGAAGTTCAGCATCACATAGAATCTAGAGTTCGTGACAAAACGGAACCTACATCGCTAAGTCCACGTAAGGATTGTAATTCCATTTGCTATTTTTTACAAACATATATAGATCAAATTTAGAAACATCCTTTACAACAGCTTTTCACTAATGGAAAACTGATATTTGCAGCTACTTTTCATTTGTTATTAATTTATCTCTGTTCAAGATCCGGCAAATTGGTGCGTCATTTCTTATTATGAGTTCAATACAAAAGTTGGTGAAACATTTGCTGTAAGTGCACCTGCGGTCTACATTGATGGAGGAGTTGACCCATCTGCTCCCGGTCGTTTTTGTTTAGGATCTCTTTCCAACGTTCAGCGTACTGATGAGAGTGAACGATGCAGGTTGATTGATGCAATGTTTATTTCGTTATTTGAGCTGTGTTCCAAAATTTCTTAAATTCTTAAATATTTATTTTGGAAATTACATTGCAAGTGTTGAAATGGGGTTTGTTTTTATTTATGCTGTTCTTGACGAGAAATGTTGTGTCCAGTCATTACATTGTATATTATCAACAGGAAGCACATTGGTCGCGGGATTCGATTGGACGTGAAAGGAGAGGGTGATGTTTGGTTGACATGCTTGTCGGATCGACCAGTTTTTGTTCAAAGTTCGTATCTCGATCGTGAAGCCGGACGAGTTCCGGGCGATGCTGTACACAAGATTTATTCTCAAGCAACATTAAAAGTTTGTGTTTCGGAAGCAATTGCAAAAATTCGTTCTGAACAGCTTTTTCAAAGGAATGTTGGTTGTGTTCTCATTCGATAAAACTGTATACTGTAAAAGTAAAAATTGGCTATCTGGAACTATGGATTTCTTGCTTCTTTACTTATTTAGTGGTTTTAGGTTTTTGACTTACGGCAGTGTTACCACCAGCTGCGACAGCAGAATATGTATCAGTTGATAGCGGCGGAAATACTGAATAACTCGTCCGACAATTCAAGAAATCCATTGTTTGGAATGGACAGAAAGTCGGCAGAACTTGCCGGCCGTTTAAATCAGGTTACTTGTATTATTTCATTTTCTGGCCAGCATTTTACTGGTATTTCATTCAAGTTTCAGCAGTAGTCTCACTATAAATTCTGAGACTTTGTAATTTACTTTGGGTTCATCAGTTCTCCTAATTTTGAAATGTAACGATGATTACAGTTTAAAAATGAATTGCGGGGCACATATTTGATATTTCTAAACATCATTGGAATGTAAAATATCAGTGATTGGTTATTTTATTTGATTATTAGGAGTATTTATTTCATTATGAGTTGGAAGAGAAGACCTGATTGAATCTTTATTAATTCTTTAGAAGGCACTGATGCATCTCACAGTTGCATTCGGTTATTCATGTCTTCATTGTTTTACTGTCATTTTTAAACAGTATTGATATTTTTTAGGCTGCAAATGTCGGTGTCGACGAATTACGCAACTTGTGCTCTCTGGCAGTATCCTTTGTCAAAGGATGGGGACCAGATTATGATCGTAAATCAATCAAGGAAACACCATGTTGGATAGAGGTCCAAATAAACAGGGCTCTTCAACTGCTTGATGAAGTCCTTCATAATCCAACTTTAAATAATTTTTCTTCATCTCAAATGTAATTAATATATTAATATGTGTTATTAATGTAATGTGGTGTTATCAATAAGCTATTGCTGCCCCATCTGTTCGTTCGTCAACGAAACCGTACGAAAAGAAATCTTGTGTTGTACTCATTTAATGACGTAAAATTTTGGATTACTTTGTGGATTTGTTATCATCTCCAACGAAAGGGATGAATAATATTATGCAGTAGCTCTTACCATGATTTAAAACTTTTGAGGACCGTTTCCTAATTGTAGTACTTTGGGTAGTAAATCCGCAAAATATTTTTGCAGATTTCCTTTTTCTTTGTGTCTTGTTACTAGTATGAATATATATATATATATATATATATATATATATATATATATATATATATATATATATATATATATATATA
>NW_018108208.1:48355-61985 GCF_000183805.2 Loa loa
ATATAGTATATATATATATATATATATATATATATATATATATATATATATATATATATATATATATATATATATATATTCAGATTTCAAATTTTCCCTTCATTTTATTTTGGTTTTAGTGTTTTCTTTATTTATTTAATTTTTTTTTTCATTAAATGTACGCTTATTTATCTAGTGCTCAGAAATTCTTTATCCTCTTTAAAATTTATTCAAAGATTCGTAAGGAAATCATCAGCTGTTCTTCAAGCATAGGAATCGATGGAACTGCGAAATTTCTCAACGCACCTGTTGGATTATTGATTATGGGAAAAAAAGTTGTAAGCTATAATGCTTAAGAATAAGTTTTTAATTGATGGTATGGTTATTAGTATAACATTTAATCTTGTAATTTGATGAGATCAAAAACATTGGTTCAATTTCATATATTTAATACACTATAGAGTTCTTTTTCCTCTAAAGGGTAATAAAAAAAAGCGCAGTACAATGGCAAAAGGGTAACGCTCTAAAGAGCACTACAATCACCACTAAACAATAAAATATGTTTAAGTTAAATCTCCTAACGTTCTGGCCTTATCCAGTGTGTTTCACAATTAGAAAACTTTCATCAACGAGACAAACTTGTGATACATAAAACTACTTTGGCATCTGAGGTCCTCATTGGGTGATTTACCCACTTGTGTCATCACTACCCGCAGATAGCAAGCACATACAATGTATCGTGCCTGAAGGTCACTTTATTTTAATATCTTTCATATTCTGTGGAAGGCTAAGTTACGATGAATGTATTGTGGTACATCTGCAAGAATACAAACCTGGGCAGGGTAAATTATCATATATTTGGACAATAAATCAATTGTTACGCAACTTATGCTCGCTGGCAGTACTTTTGTCAAAGGATGGGGACCAAGTTATGATAATAAATGAAAGCAAATCTTGAGTCAAGGTGTAATAACTTCAGACTGCTTGATTGCCTTTTTCAAAGTTTTTAGAATCACCAAAAATTTGATAATAGAAATTACAGTAATGCGGTAAATATGATATCTGAATCTCCGACACTTTATTTTTCTTCAAAAAAGGCTAAGTTTATTTTTCTTCAAAAAATGGTTGTCCAGTAATCTATTGGTACAACAAATTACACAGTTTTCGAAAAAATTGAAGAGAATCACGGATTGTAAAGTCAATATCCACATCGATTTATTTGTAATTACTTTTTTACCGGTATGACCTATCCTGAAACACTGCTATTAGCACATCACTTATTTGAAATTTTATTTCCAGATTGAACTTTGTGATCTAGTAAAATTTTTAATGGTTTCTTTCTAAAATGGAAAAAAATGCAGTTTAGAAAAGTATTACCCGATCAAAATTATCCATTCTTCAGGAACTGCGCAGGACGTCAGGGCTTCTGTTTGTGTTAAAACGATAGAAGAAATCGGTATGCAAATATGCCAGGACTGTAAATGCGATTTTGAAGTGGCAGTGAGTTGCCGAAAGCTGAATTGAATATAGCATAGCGTGTTTGTTAAAATGGTGCGATTTTCTGGCTTTACTGTCATCCGGCGTTTTTTTTACTATGAAGGGTCTTGACTATTAAATTAGCTATAAAATACGGCGAGCAAGTTATAATACGTTAATCAGATAATTAAACCTAATTAACGGTCAATTATTCATGCGATCATTGTCTCTCGAAAATGTTAGAATTGAGTAATCCCATTGATTCAGCCATTTACACGTTTCCAAATTCTCATTTCGTGTTGCTCGTAAACAGTTGCTCATTTCAGCTTCCTCGTAATTCGGTTTCGTACATCTTTGCAGCTTCAGGTTCGAGTAACCATGCATTATTTGAACATACTACATTAGCACAATTATTTCTCTGTGAGACATTTTTATTGAATAAAAATTTGGTATTCCATTGAATCCGCAGCTGTACTTTTTATTTTTATATACAGTAGAATCAACATTTCATTTTGGCTTGGATTCTTAATATCAAAAAAAGATTCTTCCCTTTTATCTCTTTTGAAAACTTAAAGTTTGAAAAATAAAGAAAGGAAAGCTGGATATATCAAAGATTATTCACTTTTCTATCCGTTTCAAATGAGAAACAGGGTCGTAAACTTCCCCTTTCTGTTAATATGAATATTTTTTGGCGACATGAATTGTAATCTTGTTTGAAATTTCGACCATTTTAGGTTAACGATTAATCAACTGTACTATCACTACTCGCTATTATTAACCAATGAAGAAATAATAGAGTTTAAGACATTAAGCTTGTTCGTTTCATGTATTTGTAAACAACTTTGGTTTATTTCCCGAGACATCTGGATTATTTTCAAATGAGTGTCCATATTGATAGCTAAGAGGAATAATCAATAGAAATTATCGTAAAAAACGATGAGGCTTCACTGATACGAGCAGAGTAAACTCCTAGAAATTATGTTCTCAGGCGGTTACCATAAATGCGATAGCACCGCACATCTTAATTAGTCCTCATCTGGCTTATCATTACGACGATATAATTGTGGACAGTACAATAGCCCGTGGTTCACGAGAATGACCTCCTCACTATCATTCTCCTAGATACTTTGTTTGAGGTTAGCAGAGGCTGATTGTGAGTCCTCTGCTCTCTTTTTATTTGGTAGACTTTTATGATGTTCTTCTTCAGCTGCTCTTTGATTCTTTCATCAATTTTTTTAATCTGCCCGTTACTGTAGCACAAATAGCAGGAATTTCTGCCTATCAGCCAGCACCATACAAACAATTTCAGAAAAGTCAGTTACAAAAACAACGATGGAGGTGGAAGATTTTTTGCAGACAAAAATTAATATAACAAATGAATACGAAGGACAACATCAGGAAACCACCACATTTAATCAAGAAATCGTCAGTGGAACTTTCAGTGTATTACGAAGTACTAATGAATCGTCCCAGTTTAACCTCCATTTATTTATTGAAAAAGTTTATTTAATCTTCGGAAGGATTTCATAGGAGAACGATTCCTTCTACAAAAAGGAGCTACTGGATCAGTAAATTCAAAGGAAAATGACCTGATTGTTTTTGTTATTGTTTGTAGACCACATCATCATCGCAAAATTCTTTTAAATCGAAATTTCGATGTTTTCTTATTATCAAGACAATGATCATTAAAGATTTCATGCTACTTTAATAATAACCTACAACTTGAGATATATGTATCGTTATCTTTGTTCATGTTGGTAAGATTTTAACAAGGTGGTAGAACATGCATTGTCAGCTTCGCTCAGACTTCATTACATCAACTTACTTTACAATATGAATTAAAATGAAGAGGGAAAAAAGAAGGAACTAGAAAGAAACAAAAAGAAAGAATGTACGAGCTTTTAAATCATTAGTTTTTAATCATCATTATCATTATCATTATCATTAGTCTTAAATCACTTGAATCATTAGTCAGTCTTACACTTTTCAAAACTGTTAAACTAATATAACATCTATTTTCATATGGCCTTGGCAACAGTCATACACACGTGATCAGAGACACGGAACACAGAGATATCCCTGATGTAATTGAAAATGGCGAGAAAAGTAGTTACATTATAAAGCTACTGATTCATTTTTGAAAGCAGCAAATCGATCAGAAAAGAGATTGAAAAAAAAAAAAGAAAATACGGCACGCAGGAACACAACAGATAGGGAATCTTCCGCCAATATGACATGTGGTCTTTCCAGAGCTAAAGCGCTCACTTTCAAATCGATTTCCTTTCATCGTCACTGGCTTTAGCTAAAACCAGACAAAGTGTAAAAGAAGGGTACAAGAATGATATCTTGGGTTGTCGCAATAGCGTCACTGGCCTTCCAGAATGCCTTGCAGCAAATCAATGAACGATGTGATGTGCCTATTATCCAGGACAGCTCACTCCTCTTTATTTTGCATTTAAAACAGAACAAGTGTTGTTTGCCCCATTGTTTTTCTGCTAGTTGTTTGACACTAAACGCAATAATTCCTGAAATCAAGACATTTCTCAGTGAAGAAAAACGTGTGCAGTCACATCTATGGCCACTCTTCTACCATTCACAGCCTTAATGAAGATGCAGCAATTGGTGTGAAAAAAGTCCCCCGATTTTACGGAAGGAAACTTACGAAATAAATTTATCATTTCGAATAAATCACGAAGTGATCTTCGTCATTATCTGGTCATCTTGCAGAATGTGCCGCCTCGAAATATGGTAAGCGGGCAGCACGCCGGCATACAACTAAACAACGACTGCAAGTAAACTTGCATAATTTGAAACTGTCCCTCAGGTTTTTGTTGGTTCCGACTATAAGACTTAATATGTTAGCATATAATAGTATACAGATTTAGGTTGTTACTCCATATCTATTGATTTCTTTGAATCGCTCACGAAGCAATTTTCAAATGCATATAAAATCGTTTTTTTACGACTTGGTTTCCGAACAGTGAACTCAGGAATTATGATTAATTAGCATGCTGATTACCAGATTGATTTATTGGGCCAACAAGTACCGTAGTATCCAGGGATGTAGCGGGTTGTATTGCATGTTAAATATTCTTCAGTCCTTTTAATCTTCCGAAAGCGTGCCCAATTAAAAAGTTTTTCCTTTGCAGAAAGAGAAATAATATTGGCTTTCCCATTTGCTCAACATTTTAACAAAGTGAGAATTAAACAAAATAACTTTCACGGTTTTTTCTGATTAGTAATTGTTGGAAAATCAAATTAGATTATCACCTCACACCTAACACTGTCTTTTTCGACCTTTCCACTTCCTTTAACAGTAAATCTTTCTAATCAGAATCTCTAACAAAAATATCAGCACTCTTTCAAGCATTTTTCTCCCTCTCAGGAACTAAAAATATATATTTATAGTATTAATGTTACATTCATCACTTCCAATCTTGCGCTTTTTACAGGCTAGAAGAATGACATTAGCCAATGTCTCGTCTCATGATGAGACCTTACAGCGAAGTTTGCTATAGGATTCTCACCGATAAACGATGAGGTAAGTAACAGTATATTATAGCTTTTAGAGCGGGAGGTATAAGTCTACTTTCTTTTCCTGGTTCTTTTTGGCTGCAAAATGAAAGGCCAATTATTGGTAAGTGGAAAATTAAAAGGAGATATTCTCGTTTCGAATAATTAAATCATATTAGGGTTTTGTGCTCTTCTGATGAATCGTTTTATTTCGTCCAAATTTATTCCCTAAATCTGAATTTTCAAAGCATATTTTCCATATATTGGCAGAATGCTGCGACTTCCTAATGTTTTATAAATCAGGAAACATCTTTTAATTGTTTTCGAACTTCAGTGCAGTTTCTTACAAAAGATTTGGGTGCACATTTTTCAAAGGTATGTTGGTTCACTTTAGACAGAACTACTTGAAATCGTATGAGTTGCTTGATTGTCCGGTTTTCCTGGTTTGCTTTTTTGGATGTGCATTTATACATGTTGGATCCGGATATTTAAGAGCTTCATTGGTAGGCGCTAACGGTGCAGCCAACAGTGAAACTGTTCGAAGCGATCGACTTCATCATTCATCCATTGTTCCCTATTTTCAAGTAACACTTTTGTTATTATTTCGCAAAAATGAATGTTTCGAGAAGTAAAGCATTGTTCCATTCTTGGATTATTGTAATGATTGTTTTCCATTGGAAAAGTTCATCAAGTAACTTGAGCACAATGTTCGGTATTTTAATGGCAGTCATTCTAGGACACACAGAACTAATTGATAAAGATCATGACTTGAACTGCAATTAGAAATGGTCTAAATTTGCCTTCTTTAAGTAAAATCGATAACAGCGACCGTTAGGAAAACATTTTAACATTAGAATATTTTCATTTTGCTAACAGTTGTAATACAGTGTGAGAAGACATACAGAGGAGGGTAAAAATCAGCAACCACAATACCAAAAGAGTATGATTGATTTGCGTCATATATTTCTGCGGTTTATACTGAATATAAGCATGCCTTTGCTTTCTCCTGTCGTTTCCCGCCTGATCTTTTCTCCTTCCCCTTCCTTCAGGTGCGCAGATTGATTAATAGCGAAGCATTCAAAATGCACCCTCTACTTCTGCCCATGTAAGTTAAACGAACAAACACCCTTATTTTCCCCTCTCCAATTGTCGCTGGAAGAATTTGGCGTAGATCGATAATTTTGAATTAATCATTTTCGTTCGAATTCAAATGTACTCATGTGTACTTAAAGTTATTTGTTTTTTTACTCAAATAAAATTACTGCTGCTGTTAGTGCTTTACAATGTAGGTATAAACGATCTCGTATTATCTCCTTTTTAATCCAACCTTCTAACCATATTTGTCTGATCATCCCAGTTTTTCATCCATTTAGTACTAAAATTGAGTTTTTTGTTGTCATCATCAGCATTCCCTTACCAATCGCTCTCTTTTTAAAAACAGTAATTTGGAGTTTCTTACCATTAAAACTGTTTCGTCATTTTGACAGTTTTCAATTTATTTTCTATATTTTATTTGGAAAAAAGAAGAAAAAACGCTGGTAGTGAATTGATGGATAAGATTCAAGAGATTTTCTGACTAAATTTAGCAGAGAAATCAAAGAATTTGGTGAATTCTGAACTATGGCAGAGGACTCGTGCTGTAAGTATAATGTTCTGCTGTGCCAGTTTTAAGTTTGTCTTGTAATATGTTATCTTAGGGAAGCCGTTCATGTGAAACGACGATACTTCTCCTCAATGTAAGAAAGAAATATATGGAAAGTAAGAGATATCCCATTATCATAACTGCTTTATTTGCTTCGAGTTTTGCTTATATAAGTTTTATTTTCATGTCGCGTTTCAAGTCAGATGGATGATTCAAACAAATCTGTCGTAAATTAGGAAGCTAGCATAAAAGGTCTATTAGGCTGTTTGTGTGCTTGTTATACTGAAAAGTAATCTTAACGTGAGTCAGTCCAGTGGGTCACATTTTGATAGCGAATAGTGTTGAAATCAATCTGAGAATAAGGCTGGAACGTTTTAGGCGCCTGCAGACGTCTGTTAATGGAATAAGACATAACTTCTACATTGATAGTTGTGTTGTTTCCAGATAACAGTCTGTATTATTGTTTGGCAAGGGGTTGAATTATTCTACATGAAATAATAGGTCTGAACTAATCCTATATACTTTTACGCTTGAAAGCCAATAAAAAACTTGCCTACAATCATCTTTTCTATGCCGCTTTGATTTCCACTTTCAGTTTGCACTGCTTCTTTCAAGCTAATTAAAATTCAAAAACCGAACGTCTTATCTCCCTTCCATTCAGTCCATTAAATAATGTAACGAGAAAATAACAAATCGGTTTCTCATTAAATTTTATGATAACTTACATGCGGTCTGTTTATAATAGGATGAACGATTTGTTGATGTCAATTATAGTATAGCAAATATCTCTATAGATATGCCAACATTATAGTTTGAGAATGAGAATGAGGGAGTGTAACAGGAATTTCTTACTGAGATTCTACTCATAGACGCTTTTTTGGAATATTCAAGTTGGTTACTGATATGTGTTGTAGGGAAATGCAACAGTCCGTTCATTGAGCAACATACAAAAAAACTTGTATGTTGCTCAGTGAACGGACTGTTGCATTTTATTTGTTAAATGAATCAGTCGCATGCTGATCCATTTGTTGAATTTTATATTTCCAGCTCAGGACTGGTCATTTAATAAGCGCTACATTACTCATCATTTGCTTTTCTCATTCATTCATCAATCCATGAACAATTTCCAATGTCATGTTTTCGAGTATCTATTTTTTCTGAAAACATTCTTAAAATTCCTTTCAGAAATTAATTCGACGGTTGGTAATAATGAAAGCTAAAACTACTACGCTTAATAAATCATCTGAATTTTTACTGAGATGAAATTGTCAATGGTTCATTGAAAATTGCTCCTTGTTTCGCACAACGTTTCTTAATATTGCTGTGGGAACATGACAGTGAATAAAACATCAAATTTTTGAAGAGTGAAGCTAACACAATTATTATGCTATTCTACAGAGTAAGTGAACGCTCTTGAAGAAATCGACTAATATGGTATTGGACAAATCTCCTGAAGACAAGTACAGTGCTGTTTATTTCATTTTGCTACTTCACGGAATAGGCGTTTTGATGCCATGGAATATGTTCATCACAATTGCTCCCTCTGTAAGTTTGCATAATAATATAATGTTAAAAAATAAGTCGTTAATTGGAGTATTTCTCACCCACTAATAATGAAGGATTTAAATAAAATTGTCAATAATTTACTGGAAACTGCTTGTTGTTTTGCACAACGTTGCTTAACAATGTTGTAGAAATATCATGGAGAATAAGACATCAAGTTTTCAAAAAATAGAACTGATTCAAGTATTATTTTGCTTTAGAAATGAACAAATATAGTCCATGACTTAGGTCCGCTTGTGTTTGGATATCAAGCATATAGCTGCAGTTATTCCAGTCGTTCCCTTAACCCAGAATTTCACGATTTTAAATTTGAAATATCATATACAGTGCAATAAGTAAAATTTAACGATTTATTTTAAATAACAATGTATGAGAAATAGGGAGATCACAATTGATACTTTTTTGCATGATGTGACACCGTTCCTTTAATGTAGGGGATAAATCACACTTAAAAAATCTCAGCAAAAAGTTTCTCGTGACAGGTTATTTCAGCATTGATTGGAAGAAAAACCAAATTAAGCATGTGCAATTATGAGGGAACGCAAAAGCACAGAAACACTCGATGTATTATATGTACAGTCATCCTAGATTCTAAATCACTTGAAGTTTTTGTTGTAATGACCCGCTTCGAAAACTTAAAAATTTTAATGTTATATCATTCGAAGGATATCACGATACCCTTGCGGAATCATTGTCCAGAATCAGCAAAGTCCTTGTCCCTGTTACCAGCATTTTTCAAAAAATCATTATAAGTAAAACACGCTGCAGAAATCCAACGTCGTGAACTATGTCACTCATGTTTGAGTTGTCGGCTTTGTTTAATCCTTCGTGAAATACTTATTCTCTTAAAGGTCAATATGTCTCGTAACGTTTATTTAGTTTATGTTGAGCTTATTTGGCTATCGTTAAGCAAGAGAGATTTGCAAGCTGGAAGTTACAACTGACGAAACAATGACGCTTATGATAATAACATCGAAATTATTAACTTTACAAACAAATTTCAGTACTACGTGGGCTATAAATTCGTGGAGGTGCGTGCTGATGGTATAGTGCACAAGAGTGATTATGCTCTCCATTTTTTGGGTTATCTTGGACTCGCTTCGCAGATACCGACTTTGCTACTTAATCTGATCAACTTATTCGTCCAGATCAAGTTTGTATCATTTCGGAACATCCGTTTCATACTTTGTGTTTGAACTACAAATGTGCAGAGACTACAACGAAATAAATTTCCGGCTTATTCAAAAAAGTGAACTATTAGAAACCGATGAAATGATAAATAAATGGTAGATAACCCTGCGAGGTAGGTCACTCACAACCTAACCAGGGATGCTTGGGTGAGATGATTTGATTGGTAGTTTCTCATGCATCTGCTGTATTAGTAACCAGATGATCTTGATTTTCTCTAGTGATTTTGAGTGTTGAATTTAATGTGCTTAAGATCGATTTCAATGAACCGAAGCAAACTGGAATAAAAATGCATTGAAAGTGTCTAATTTGACCCATCTGATAACACTTGAGTTCCACTGACTTTTTGGCTAGTAAATTTGTCCGCAACAATTTGCAGAGGTGGTCTTAAGCGACGAATTAGCTTTTCGCTTTTTATTTTGGCGATTATCATTCTGGTAACACTCGTATTTACCCTTATTAACACTTCTCATAGTAAGTTTATATTTCCTTAACCAAGGTTAAATCTGGTCCCTATAAACTTTATTTTTTGCCATTATTTTCGCGTATTGGAGTGACTTTTAGTCTTCTTTACTATTCAGTTCATTCTTTCAGTGATTACTGCATTTTTTTTCATTACCATGACCACTGTGGTACTATTAAATGCAGCTAATGGCGTTTATCAAAGTTCACTCTATGGTTTAACTGCCAACTTTCCACCTCAATATACTAACGCACTGATACTGGGCAACAACATATGCGGTACATTTGTATCCATCGTAAATATTGTGACACTCGTTGGTAAGTTACATTTTATGCTTGGATTCTTCCATCGTTGGATGAATACTATTGGTTTTTTTACGCTGCATTCAGCCCTCTCATTATCAGCTCAAATCATCGCCATTTCAAATCCTAGTGCAGAAATACAGTGGTTGCTATCATGTTTCAGAACCTGCTTTCGTTATCAGGTGCTGGGCATTAACCTTGCTTGTTGACAAGTGGCATCCTCCAAACAAACATATGAAAACCAAAAATTGAAAAGTTAATTGTTTTGAGGCAGAAATGTGCATTTACAAATACAAAAGTCATCAAACACCGAAATCCTCATGGAATAAACCTTGTTTATTCGTTTTCAGCAGATTTTAAATAATACGAGTTGCGCCGCAGTAAGAGCGTATCTATTTAATTTCGATTCTTGCTTGCTGATGGCATATTTCTTGAGTAGTGACTGTAAAGTCATTTTTAATAATTTGCAAGAAATTTAAACATTTGGGCTGTATTAATAAACTGTCACTGGTGTTTCTGTCATTATGAAGTGGTAGCGCAACAAACTGTGCTTTGTAATGACGATCGATGTATTTTAGTAGCAAAAAATGTATGGATGGCGGCTTTCTTCTATTTCTTGATGTCTTTATTGACGGTGTCTGCTTGTCTTGGATCAATATTCATACTACAAAAACTTGTATGTTTACAATTTCGCCTCATCAGTTTTGTTAAAGATTGAAAATAATTAGTATGAAAAATTTCGTTATTTTAAAGCATGATTTCAGGAGTTTTACAAATACCATATGAAAAAAGCAAAAAAACACAGTGATAAGAACGAAAATGAAGAGAGCTTGCGTTTAGAAAGGATTAGCACTGTAGATGGAGCAGTCACGGATGGAACTGAAATGAACAGAATCGTGCCAAAAACAGGTTTGAAGGCAAAACTGAATTTATACTGCCAAGTTTTCAGAAAGGTTGGCATTTTGCATCCATTAATTTCAATTCTTGAAAAACTTAGCCAAGTAATTAAGACGTGTGCATACTTGCCTGGCGGTATCAACTTCTGAAAGTGCTATATTCGTTTTGGAGATTCTGAGCGATTTTTTTCTACTCGAAACACTTGACAAAAAACTTCATCATTAAAACACATGCCACTCATAGATGTCAGCCACAAAGCTGTCCTTCACTCAGTAACAAGCTGATTCCAAAATACCGCACATCAGTCATCAGTCATAATTTTTACTGAAATTAGTAAGCGATGTTTGCTAACCCAAGATGAATAGGCACAGTCGAGCATAAATTATTTCTTGGAATTCTTCAGTAACCCGCAGATTCCTTCTCTTGAATCATGTTCGAAATTAAATTTTTGTAATGTGATGTTGTGGATTTAACACACTTTCAGATTTGGATTCAGTGTTTCAATGTGTGGTGTGTATTTTTCGTCACACTGACGCTGTTTCCTGTAGTAATGGCTGATATTAAATACTACAGCAAAAGTGGAAAATATGATTTCTTCATACCAGGTGCTTTTTTAAATTCGCTCCAACCTTCTCCCATCTTTTAGCAGATAAACAGAATCATAACAATGGTGCTAGTTAAATTAATAATAATAACTCGGTCGTGACAATCGTAAAGGCCTCAATCAACTCACGAGAAAACTTCGTGAGGAAGTAGAACAATTGATGCGCAGTTTAGGTTTGATAAATATTAGCTTCTTGACTCAATAACTCTAACAGGAAAGAAAATCTATATTGGATGGTAGTAGAAAGCGGATTTGCTTGAATTATTAAACATCCCGCCACATCTGTTGGTTGCATTTCCATCATTGAGCTAAACTTATGAATTTTTCATTATTCGATATACCATCAAACGACCCAACCACTTTTTAGTCTCGCTTCTGATCACGTCTGAAAAATTTTCAAACCGCAAAAACAAAAAAAATTGTTTAGTAAAGTTCAAGGCATTTCTATTCTGATGCTTTTGATGTTCAATTAGCAAATTTGTAGAAAAGCTGTTCACTCCTGTCACAACATATCTGATGTTCAATTTCTTTGCTGCTGCTGGATCATTTTTGGCTAATTTTGTGCAGTGGGTATGTCATTTCTAAAATAACTTTGGAATTTCGATTTATTTGTTTGAAATTCTCTTTTCGAAGATAGAATTTCACGACCAAAATTTTAGCCATCACCAAGGTGGGTAGTTGTCCCGGTAACAGCACGCATTGCATTTATTCCACTAATGATATTCTGTTATTTCCGACCTGAATACAGAACTTGGAATGTGTGGTTCTATAACGTATGGATTTACATTATTTTTGCAGTCATCATGTCCATCACTAGTGGATACTTTAGCTCCGTAATAATGATGTACGTCCCAAGGTAAGCATAAGTTCGTCTTACATATATACCATGTGCTAACAGTAGTGCTTCTTGTATGTTATATCCCTTGTTTAGAGTACTGATTGTTTTCAGAATTGAAATACTTTAACATAGCCCAGAATTATTTTATTTAGGATAGTAGAACCATCCAAGTCGACAGCCGCGGGCATGATAGCAGCGTTCTTCCTGATCTTCGGTTTCTGTTTTTGTTTGTTTAATACATTGATTTCTAGATTTACATGAAGAAAAGAAAAAGAGTAGCATCCTTCCCATTAAATCCTTTTCTAAATAATCGATTTCGTGTTAAACTAGAGGTTATAAGCAGAACGTATGTTCGCATCGTAGATCTCTTTTGGAAAACCGATGCTCGGCCTTGTCAGGTGGGTGAGCATAAATAAGAGACGTGATATAATAGAATGCCGTATAATTTTAGTGAGAATGTATTTTAACATGTTTTTTTCTCATAAGGAGCTACCAAATATTTCAATTCTGTTAATCCATCTTACTTTGCGAGTCAGAAATATAAGGGACTTTGGAGAACTTTGGTTACATGCATTTATTTTCCCTCTGTTACATTTACAAACCGCTAGAATGCAAGAAGTGCCGAGCATTATCGTTTTGAGCAATACGCTTTTTGCAGGCATAGCATCTGGCATAACGTTCACATTTTTCGTTTCTTGGTTCATCGATAACGCAGGAGCACACAACCCGAGAAATTCTGACACAGTGATGCCTTAAACTGCTATATTTAATGCTCTTGTTAAAAAATAAATTTTGTCATTGATTTCGAATTTGCTCATCGTATCTCAAGCGAAGTTTTCCCTGTGCCCCTGAACTAACGATCACTAATAGATAAGGCGTGCTACGAGGCCGTTAAGAGGTAAAAACCCAAGTACGTGATACCACGAACGTTACATTACACCAGATAAATGATTTATCAGCAATACGATAGCGGAATTTGTCAAGAACAGGACAGGAAAGCAAACCGCAAAAAAATCGATCCTTATCATCCTAGATATAAATGGTTAGGGAGAACAGGGACTAATTTTATCTTCTAGAATCCTCAGCTCTCAGGAATTGTACACATTTGTCTGAGCGCCATTTATACCAATTTTAATGTTAGCACACAACATTCCTGGCACACATA
>NW_018108208.1:62620-68532 GCF_000183805.2 Loa loa
ATATATATATATATATATATATATATATATACAGTATTGTTAATCTGTTCATATTTCTATGTAACTTTTTTAAAGGCAAAATGCTTACACCTAAACTTATACCTTACACCCTTCCCCCCTCCTCTCCCCTCCCCCCCTCCCTCCCCCCTTCTTCACACTTCATTCCACTTATTAATTTTCGTAGGGATGGAGAGGCTGTCATCTCACTAAATTTCGCATGTGTTGATTCATAACATTTTTCCTAAGTTATAGGTAAGCAGAAAAGACACTAAACATGTTGGTCGGCTGAGGCGGAGCGGTTCTAACTACCGTATCATACATCAAGGTGAATAATTTGACGCATGACATAATCGATCTGTTTTGCCTACTGTGTAGGATAGTATCGTTAGATCACACTGCCACCTGCAAGATTGGTTGATGGCGTAGAGCTGGCAGCAGGAAAGAGAAGTCATCCTATTTTTAATTCTCCTTGCTTATATCACGAAAAACGAGGAATTTTCTTTGGACTTTTTTCGAGTCTTCATGTTCATTTGAAGCTTTTTTTTTTCGTTTCAAAACAGCTTTTTTTTTTCAGTTGCCGAAACAACACCAGTTTCAAAAATATATTGAAAAGGATGGGGGAAAAATCCTTTAATCCAGGTTTCCATCAATAATTAAAGCGAACACTTTGTTATACCTTTATGTATATAAGTAGTCTTTCTTTTGTACTTTTTTGTTTTAGACCCATTTTCCAAATATTTTTGATCTTGGAAGGATTATTAATATTCAAAAGTGGCTTTAAGAATAATATTATAGAGATTTGTGTCTTATTACATTTATGTATATGCAGATTATCAACTATCAGTTTTTATCTTTTTCTATGAAAAAGGAACAAATGTGTTAGGTATTACAATAGAGGGCAGAGTACGTCTTATTTACTGTCTGGAAGTGGAACTTTTGAAAAAAGGAGTTTGTTTTTGTGTTATGTGAAAGTTTATTTTGTTTTCGTTGTTTTATTCTTTTCCTGTCAAAGATACTTACTGCTGTTTAAGAAAGAATTAGTTTGAAATGTAAAATTCAGTTTACATTCTACTAGACTGTATTTTACATCTTGATCTATGGAAAATTTTTTTAATAGCCGTAGTGGTGGGTAGAGAACTCGGTAGAGGATTCCTTTTATACAAGTGACGTTTTTATAATTTGGCTTTAGAAGCTTTAAATACAAAAAATTAACCTTAGTTCATCTGATTCATTTGATAACGACTGATTTGTTTTTTAATAGTTGCAATCTGTTTTGTTTTTTAAAACGGGAATTTATTTTGCTCATTAACCTGACTTAATCTTACTGTTTGACATAACTCGATTTATTTTAGCTTACTTGCACTGAGCTGAATGTTTGATAAATAATCTGTTTATTCAGGAATATACTGGGCCAAGATTAGTTAATTCTGCGTTGTTTCGGATTTATTGTAAATTCTGAAAGCAGTTGTTACAGTTCAAATGCGATAGTCGATGTTGCGTTTTCTCCGGAGTCACATACATCCTACCGGGGATTTCAGGAACGCAGATATCCACGACTTTTTTGAATATACTCCTGTTAGTGATGCCTCATTGGTTATTTCTTTCTGTCATTTGTCTCTTATAAAATATCACCTCATTATTATAAGTCTTGTGCTGGTCAGTTTTATTCCTAAACTTTTTCTCCTTGTTTGACTTTTTCCTTACTCTCTTTAATTCAGTAAGTTTCTGAAATTGTTCATTTATGTGAATTAAAATTCAAAATATGTAGAACCAATGTTTTTCACTTCCTTATAACGGATTTGTTATATGTCTATACTAATCGATGTTTGTTTGATCTGGGTTCTAAGCGATAATTTTTCACTAAATGAATAGCATTTGGAACTCTGCTTCAATTTCGTCTGATAGGAAAAGAACAGTACAGTACTTTGTGTATCAGTGGATTTTTACTACATTTTGAAAGGAAACGGGACCAAATTTGCAGAATTTGCGACATGGATTCCCTCAGCTGGTATCGTCATTGGCGTACGACTATGTATTGGGTCTTATGGCGGTAGGTACCAGTGATGGACAAGTTCGCATGTAAGTTTGAGCATATCCTCATCGATTATCTGGGCTACTTTGTACTGCGAAAAAACAAAAAATTCCGACGAATCCCTAGTCAAGCTAAGAAATTATCGATTCATTCGGAGAAATTATTCACTGGAAACGCATACACGGAGAGGTCAGGTAGTGTCTAGCATCAGAAACAGAAAAGCATAAGCAAGCGTGGTGGCATTCTTTACTTGAGCTCATAACTTGTAGTTGGCTTTTCATGCTCATGCCAATGAAAGACGCACTGAATTTTGGAACCTTGGTTCCGTAATGTCATGCATTGAACAACCTCACCCAACTAAATGCACTATCTCCCCAACTTTACAATTGCGAAGAATGCATGAAAATATGCATTTCGATGCATTTCTATGTTCACATTCATTTCTATGTTCACATTCCCGGAGATATTAATTTGATTTTCAAACAATTGTTTGAAAGATGTTGCTGGTTTCCTTAAGAGCAAATGTTTAGATTAGTTGCAAGAAATATTTGATGAGAACCAGTTCAAGCATATAAACAAATAGGGCAACAAGATATAAAGCATTGAAATAAGGCTTTATATCCGCGCACCATTCCCACTGCAAAATCATTCTTATGCTGTTGAGTTTTTGTTCCACTACCAGGTTGGTCATTTTCCAGCTGCTTTTTCCTTTTCACTTAGCTCAAGTTTCAAACATTAATACTTTGTTGAAATATCCCATTTATCCCGCATAATCTGCTTCATGTAACCACAGCTCTCGAAAATAACAAATATGCTTGGCGTGCACTTTGTAGGAGGTTTTCCTCGACGAATGTAATATTGTCAACAGAGGCAAGCACTCTGTGTCATTTTCCATCACCTTCCGCTAACATTTTACACTTACCTCAAAGCGTGTTCAAGTGGGCATGAAAAGTTGTACAGTAAATATCGTACTGAACGCACAGCTCGTATTGGTAGGCTACTTCTGGGCCACATAAATATGTACCTTTTTAATATTCGTCATTCGTATATTCGTCACTCACCAATATTGATGGCAGTTTGATAAAAGCAGACAGGGCATTTTATAATTCTGATAATAACTGATGACCTGGATTATCTTTTCGAAAACAAATGGAATATCTCTCAAACCTTGATTTTGCTTTCTTATACTACTGACAATCAATATATGAATTACTTGTGTCTAAGGATGTGAAGCTATTGGTCAGTAATTCGAAATGTGCAGCCACTCCTTTAGCTTTATCTCTCATTTGTTGGTTTCAAATTAACCAAATTTATAACTCTTTTGGGGTAGCAGTCTGAAAATTAACATGTGTTTTCCACTCTTAATCTACTAGTGACCAATTCTTTTATGTCGAATAGTGCCGCATATAAGGTCTGATGAACCTTTTTGCTTGCTTTTTCAAGAAGTGAAGCATTCCCCAGAATTCTGGAAGCATTATTGTTTTCGTTAGTGAACTTTTGGATAATTTTGTGATCGACTGTATAAATTATTGTATACTCTTGTAACCAGCGATTTAAGTTTTGTTATACAGGCATTCATTATCTAGGACCATAGATATCAGGGTATTAGCAATCAAAACCTTGATTGCAAGGTATGGGAAAGATTTTGGGATCAAGTAGCAAGCATTTGTGGTGGGAGCTATCGCAATGATTAAATTTCGTATTTCATACTCAGCAGACATGGACTGGTATACATAACTGGTGTGTATTATGCATTAGTTGAATGATAAGTTGGTAGTTTCAGATTGTTCCATGTGTTCGTTTTATTGTAATAAAATAGTATAGTTATAGATTTGGAGCAGAAAACGTGGAATGGAGTTCAGCGACACCTCGAAATACTCCCATTGCTCATATGTATTTCGCTGCAGGCCTGGGCTCTCTTATTGTGCTTTGTTCGGATCAGTCTTTTCATAAATTTCAGATTGCTGGTGACATAATTGAGCGTACCACTGCTACTACTGAAGACAGGTAGTTACTACTACTGTGGTGAACATAACAGGCTCTTTCAAATTATAAAAAAATTTTTTTCGATAGTAAATCAGTCTTGTCAAAAAAGCCAAAGCACTGATCTCTGAATGTCTTGCTAATAGCGAGAAATTTTCAACAATTATATGCCTGGGTTTTCGGCTCATTTTCATTACGCTTTTAGGTTGAAACGGATAACATGCTGTGAAATGCAAAATCCGCAGGACCCGACGAATGCCCGTCTATTTATTGGTACTATTACGGGTAATATATTTGGATTGTATGCTGCTTCGCTCGAATTCTCCGAAGTGTTACTTTTTGAGGAGACAGTTGTGAAAAGGTTGACAGTTGTGATTTCGAACAGCACTGTTTTCTTTTTCCTAGCTTCAGAATCAAAGTTCGAAGTCGAATTTAAAGATTTTTGAAGTTTAAAGTTCTTCATTATACACCTTCTACAATTGTACATTCAGCATCAACCCTTCAAAAGACGTTGGAAGATCGGCTAATCAGATTGTGGTGAGTCCGACTGATGCTAGTCAAGTCCTGATTGCATTCAACAATCATATCATTGTTCATTACAATTTGCTGAACAGTGAGGTGCTCCATCATTGGATTGTTCAGCAAACAATTACTGTATGCTATTTATTTTCATTACCTTTTGCTATTGGTTTGACCTTCAAACATGTAATTGAAAGATGGTTTAACAATATATGTGCATTAAATTTCTTGTTTTGCTTCTGAATTCAAATCGATTGTTGATTTAAACTAATTGGTCAGCTATTAAATTGTCTATGCAGTGTGCATCTGTGTTTATTTCATGTGTTGTTGAAGTGGGCAAGATCGCTTTATCCATAACATAGTTGTTTTATTTTAGACACATTTTGGTATTGTCCATCAACGTTCTGACTAAAAAACAAGCATAGTTTTAACTATTTTGTTACTGATATTGAGTAACTGGTATGATAAGCTTATTATTCATTTGATTGTCGATCTGTCCTCTCATGTTTGCAGTCTTTAGTTGCTGTAATAACTTTAACTTTGAAAGTTTCTTAATTTATGTTCCTTAATTTAATCCTTTTCAGAGTTTTGCCTGGCATGTTGATGGAGAATATTTCATTTGTTCGCATAGTGATGGCTCCTTAGGCACATGGAAGATTCAGTGTATGGAACCTATGGAACCATCTGTCATACCATTTGGCCCGTTTCCATGTACTTCCATTAACAAAGTACGATGGATCTGTGGGTCCAGGTATAATATGAGACATATTCTTTATTTAAAAATGCGTTACCGTTTTCTCAACTCTTGCGAAAACATTTAAGATTGCTTTTTGATAATTTCAACAGTATTTTGTTGACCAATGTCCAGCGTGAATTTGATTTTTCCAATAAAACCACCAATAATGGAGAATGATGTATTGAAGTTTCACGTTTTAATATGTTGCATTGTACATCAGAAAAAAAAAAAGGCATAGAAAATTTGATTTTTGTTCTCCTCTGTGATACGTGAAGCATTCAGAAATAACCAGTTTAGAAATTTTAGAAATGAAAAATGAAATCTTTACGAGTCATAAATCTCCATTCATCGTAACCTACTGATAAAACGTGAAATTCCGGTTCATCATATGGGAAATTTAACTTACCTCTAAATATTCTTTGCATGACTTATTCGTAAGCGATTATGGCTTTAATGTTTGATAATGCAGATTTTACAAAACCCACGGGCATTTAGTGCTCTGTGCTCTCTCCTGTATATATGTTGGGCTAAAGGTTGTGATATTCTGATGAAGTAGAACTCTTTAAGTTTGATTTTTTTTCTTTCATTCGTTTTGCACAGTGTCGTTTCTTTTTGTTTTCTATTTTTTTTTTTTTGNGTGTG
>NW_018108208.1:68767-72527 GCF_000183805.2 Loa loa
TGTTATTTTTTTTCTTTTCTATTTCGTTTTTGCACAGTGTCGTTTCTTTTTGTTTTCTTTATTTTTTTTTTTTGTGTGTGTATTATGATCAAGATTTGAATACGAATAATATTGCAAATAGTATTGTTATTAATTATGTTGAATGTTTTGCTGTTTAGCCACCCGTCACCGATTAAGTTATTCACCGGCGGAATGCCACGTGCTTCCTATGGTGATCGCTACACGTTAACAGCAATGAGAGAAGGTAAAATGGTGGTATTCGATTTTGGCAGCGCAGTTGTTGACTTCGTTGTTCTGCCCTCACTACAAAGCCACAAATGTAATGTATAATGTATCTTATCCCTATTTTCTTGATATTTAAGGTTCCAAACTTTCAAATTCACTAAGCAAGCAAAATGTGTTGTAAGTCTGTTATTCTCGCTATTGCTTGTGTTGCTTGGCGAATTTTTGCCAATAACATTCATTTCCTGGTGCACAAACAGTTGTTATTTTCTTAGTTAAGTGGCTTAAGTTATTCAGGTTTCGTGCATGACCATCTGCAGAATTTTATAGTCCCTGGAGGGAATTGTTCTGTGATTCCGTTGACGTCCCAAATCATGATATGAAAAAAAGTTGATTTATGGACGGTTTTCTCACTTTCTTATGATTAACCTCTGGTTATAAAAATATTACTAGTTAAATGATGGTAATAAAAGGTTGCAGCAATAAAATAAAAAGTGATGCAGTTAAAGTGATGCCATTTCACTTGCAGATGCGGATTACAAAAATTGCTTGGCACTGATGGTACTTTGTGAACAGGAACTCGTATGTATCGATTTGACCGATGGAAGCTGGCCGTTACTTAATTTACCTTACTTGCATCCGATTCATTCATCTCAGATTACATGTGTTATACACTATTCAAATATTGAAGAGCATGTATGGAAGGTAAAGTATATCAGTTTTTCTTTTCCTGTGTATTTTATATATTGTTTATTTTAGAAAGGTTTATTTATAATAATCACCAGAAACACTTCATAACTTCATAGAAACACTTCACTTCGGTCATTCCTTCAAGCTTTTATTATAGGGGCTGATTAAGGCGAGCGAAGCACAAAATAAATTGGCATCTAAGTATAAGTGGCCTGTTCATGGTGGTGGTGATGCTCAGATACCTGCTCCCTGCGCTGCCACGAACGCAGAAAAACGGCAGCTTTTAATTACAGGGTTGTCATTCAGGTTTTGAAAATTTCCAGCGGGAGATTTGACAAATGTTGATTAGAATGTTATGACTTTTTTCTTTTTTTTTTTTTTTGAAGGCACGAAGACGGTACTGTGAAATTCTGGTCAACTGGTTCTGTCAGTTTGCGTTATTTGTTAAAAATTAATACAGCAAAAGAATTTGAGGGGTGCTTTTCAGTAGATACCGACACTGATGGAATAGAATATGAATTTGAAAGTTAGTTGTTTTCTATATTTGTATTCAGTAAGTCTAGAGGTTGTCAGTATAAACATAATTGCAACAATTATTCTTGAAATTTAGATGTATTTTACTCGCTGCGGATTATAATTCATTCGAGAAGTCGTTTTTTTTCTCTCTCTCTTAATGTTACTTTGTTAGAGTTAGTTTTCAAAAACTAAACGGGAATAAAGAGTGCAAAATTTTCAGGTAATTCAGTTGAACTTTCCAATAACGGAGCGTCTGATGACGACTCCAATGAAATTACTGATTGGCCTCCTTTTCGCAAGGTTTTTTTTCCTTTTTTTTGTCACAGTAGAGAGCACCTAACATGAGATGGTTACTCAGTGCAGCCGCAGTTAATTTTAAGGTTGGAACATACGATCCATTTTGTGATGATCCACGTTTAGCCATACAGAAAGTGTATTTCGATGTGACCAGTGGACAGTTGGTAATAGGTGGTCGTGCTGGTCATGTTATCGTATATGATTTGGATGACGAATCATCGGTAAGATTTATAAACAAATTTTAGTCATATTTTAACGGTTGGTATATCAGTTCGTTCCCTGTGTAAATATATAAGCAATATTCAGGCGGCATTAACCGTAATGCGAACAGAATATGAGGTTGCAGAAAAATCGAAGTTACCAGCGAACATCAACCAGCAAGCTTTGCCTCCTCGGCAAGCTTCACTGGCATATGCAGTTGGATATCAGCCCTTCAAAACGGATCAGAACCGAAGGTCTGTTGTTAAAATTGGTTTGAATATGCTGTTTGGTGAATCACTTGCAATATACTAGAGAGATAGAATTTGGGGCGCAACGTAAGGTTTGTTGATAATATTAAATAAATAGGAAATCATTTGTTAGTAGTATTAAATAAATAAAAAACCACCCGTAAATTCAATGGATGACAGCTGGGACCAACACATAATGTGACTAGCTCTGAAAACGACCAACTTTTATCTGATTAATATGCAAATTGAAGCAGTAATTGTATTAGACTTCAACTGTACTTACGTGTTTTTAGCTATCTTATTCAGTTGCATCCGCCAGTTGCGATAACAGCAGTAGCGTCTCTTCGGTCACGCAATCTTTTAGCATTTGGATGCGAGTACGGCTTTATGATGTGTGATTTGAAAAGTCAGGCAACGCTTATATCTAGATGTCTGATTATTTCAAAAGGTCTCTTTGTCCACCAGTAAATTTATTTAAATGATTTTCTGTGAGCCTTGAGGACCGCAGCCCTTGTTTTTCTCAGCTAATATTTCTTCGGTTTGGACTTTTCAGATAAGAATATATAGGAAGCAAGAATGTCCTTATCATTTAACTTCATTTTTGCAACAAAGGATTGTGAATGTAGAATCACTTTGGAATTGGCAGCTTTACAAAAATTGATTGTTGACTTTCTTATTATCTTAATGCTCATTCGTTTGTTTTGGTGTAGATGCTCACGAAACCGATGTGTTAAGCGTTAAATCAAAGGTGGCAATGAGTTATTTATCAGGGGGTGGAATGTATTACATACTGCATCTGACCGAAATACCAAAAATCATATTTATACGATAAATATTACATTCATTGCAGAACTAGCAGACACAAGTACATTATCAAGGTTTAAAAGCATGAAGAAATCGATACGTCAGTCTTTTCGTCGTAAGAAAAAAGTTCCACAAGTATTTCCTTAAAATGCTTTGCAAAACTTAAGCTGAAGCGTTATAATAACTTCAAATATTTTGGGTTTTTCTATGCCCTATTTTATTCAGACAAATTTTATAAATTTCATATGAAATAATTATCACGATGTCACTAGTTTAGGGTAGAACTCATTCCACTGAAGCATGTCCAGCAATTAATGATGACCTCGATGAACTGAGACCTGTTGAGCGCCAGATTATTTCTCGAACTGAGACACCTCTCAACGGTCGTTTCTACATTTTCTATTATTTGAAAAACTGATGCAATATTTATATAGTGGTAATGGCTAGTCAGCAATCAGTATATATTACATTTTAGTTGGTGATCCTCCTATTTCTACGGTCCGAGTACTTAGATTCTTCCATACAAACATTCTTTCTACTGCTTCCCGTACCGATAGTCTTTGGATTGGAACAAATGGTGGTATGTCTACTCATAATTTTTTTAGCAAGCTGTTTTATGTTTTTCTACAAAATTTCCATAGATACTTGTGATGGCAGGAATAATAGATAACTTTTGTTATCATTTTCATGAAAATATAAAATTATATATATATATATATATATATATATATATATATATATATATATATATATATATATATATATATATATATATATATATA
>NW_018108208.1:73363-84024 GCF_000183805.2 Loa loa
TATATATATATAATAATATATATATATATATATATATATATATATATATATATATATATATATATATATATATATATATATACATATACATATGTATATATATATGGTCTATTTAGGAGTGATATTTGCTTATGCAATATTGGATGATGCACTAAAACCAGAAGATGTATGTGTTCTCGTGAAGGAAGTGCAGTTGCAACATCGAGCTCCAGTTATTGATTTCACCTGTGCAGCTATTGATGGGTCTCACCTTATAAAGGTACGGTGAAGAAATTCTCATGCATTAACAGCTGTTAGAATGTTTGTTGCATTTCCATATCTACTTTTTAAATTGCGAACACTTCAGGGTTTGACAGGTACAGAAAGATTGATCATTTATACCGAAGAGCAAATCAAAACATTCGCACTCCCGACAATGAAACCAACCAGATTCCGATATAAATTTACGGGTGTGGAAGGTTCACGAATTAGAAAGGCACAGCTTCTTACATTGCGATCAGCTACAAGTGCATCATTCAGTACTTCCATACTGATTATTTGCGAAAATCG
This sequence comes from Loa loa, assembly GCF_000183805.2. Taxonomy (NCBI): domain Eukaryota; kingdom Metazoa; phylum Nematoda; class Chromadorea; order Rhabditida; family Onchocercidae; genus Loa; species Loa loa. The sequence goes on from NW_018108208.1 coordinate 73,913, forward strand.
CATTCCAACATTTATTTTCGTTTCTTGTACTTGCATTTATAGCCGCTATAGTGGAGTTTCACAATTCAAGTGATAGGTATTGTTTATTAGAGAAGTGATAGATATTGTTTATTAGGAAGAGTGGAGTCTCTTAATTCAAGTGATAGGTATTATTTTTTTATTAAGGTTTATTAGAGAATCTAAAACTTTTACTATTTTGTCCATCAACATGTCCACTGCAGTTCAGTATATGCTTCTACATTTTAAAGAGTGACATTTTTCATTTCCACTTCCCTGCACTGTTGAATAGTTCTTGCATCGAATAAAGCGTTGATCAGGGTTACAAAAAAGAATAAGTCGAATAAGGTCAACTGTGTTGTGACAAATAATTTAGTTATCAGAAGTCGTTATCCTTCATTTCGATGACATCTTTGGTTCTCATCTGTAGTTACCGCTTATTGTTTTCATCAAACTGCGTTTTAAGCTTTCGATCGCCTTCTACAGTTGCTTTCTTTCAGATCGGAAATTGTATGAAAAATTTATTGTTATCATCACGAATCAAGGCGAATTGTTTTTGTTTTCTGCGTTAACTGTTAAACAGTACCTGAAAATTCACTTCACAAAGGTATTTTTAAGTTCCCCTTCAGTGGCTTTGTTATCTCTACAAAGCGAGACGAATTGTTTTCGTTTTATATATTAGTTGTTATTCAATCAATCAAGTAGTTAAAATTCGTATTAAAAGCTGGTTCATAAGCCTCAGTTACATTTCATATACCGTGATCCACTTTTCAGGTCCTCGAATACGTGTTTGTTATTCACAGTGGGTTCAGAGCACACAACAAATGAGTCATGACATTAAAAAAGTAGAATTTGTAGGATGAAATAAGTAAAATTCATATTTCACACTAGAAAAACTCGGAAGATTGTTTGTCTAGTGCAGTAGTAAATTTGCAGGCTTCTGACGTTGAGGGGATCGCTTCAGCTGTTTTGTCGGAAAACGGTGAAATATTTTTTCTACGTCCAGGAGGTAGTGAATTTCAGCGCGCTTCTGTTGCAGCTATGCAGCATAATAATTTGATATCGCCTCTCAAGGACAGCGATTTCCCCAAAATTTAATTATTATACTCTTTGAAATTTTCGAAATTGTTCCGTTGTGTTTATCATCTTTTACCGTTCAGAATTGAAGTGTTCTTAGAGTACCTATGCATTTCTTGTTTTGTTAGCTATGAGCATTTTTACAGTACAAAAACTTAAAGTTAGCTTAGGAACCTCGAAGTTAAGAGATGACTGGGAAAATCCTGGGACCTAGATTTATTAAACTTATTCTAATATCTTATTTCATTTCTTTCCCGCAGGTTGTTTGTCCTTTACAGTAGTATTATCTTAACTTCTGTATCATTATGTTTCCTTGGTATGATTACCTGCCGTCCAGTTACTAGATGGAGAAGCAACAAAATATACACGCTTATTTTAATATATTTGTTGGTTCGATATGGTTGTAATTCGCTGTGGTTGTAATTTAGAAATGTTACTTGTAATTTCTCACGTAAGTCCTTGATTGCATCGTTTTTTTTTTCAATGATGGGTAAAAAGTTTCAGATTCATATCTGTCTTTTTCGAAAGAATATAGGATTACTACTTCTTTTCTTCAAATAATCGTACCTCGTGCTTGACATGATGTATTATATGGATTGCACGACTTTTCAGAATTAATCACTGATTATGTCAATTGTGTTTTCGATGGCTTTTGATTTATACTATTTTTCATAATTCACGTTGTTCTGTTTGTTTAAAAGACAAGGGAGTTGTGTTCGCTGCTTAATTGGTTAAGTGTATTTCATTCAGAAACTAGCTGGGTTTCTAACAGATCTTTTGTCTAATAAGTCTGATTTCGCTGCACTCAACGTGCAAATCAGAAAAATTCTTATCTGTTTGATAAGGTTGTAGTTATTGATCTAGAGCAATCACTTATTTTATACAACACCAGGTATCGAAAAAAAAAAAAAGAAACTAACGGAAGATTCTTTCAGACAGATGTAACGCAAAGGGGAAGAGTGGGGGGATCTTATTTTAGGTTGACTCTAATCATTATTTTTAATCTAGTTTAGTCCATAGAGTTTTATGTACATGAATAGTTACAAGACGAAGGTTGTGAAATAGCAAATGATGAATGAAAACATAACTGGTAAGATCATCTGGGCAGATATGATACCATTACAAAAATCATTGAAGCAATGACAGGTAACGATTCGGTAACCAAATAACGAGAATTGTTGACATATATCAGGACCTGGCATGGGTAACACGACGCATCCTCGGTACGTGCCTATCACTCGATCTTCTTGGTTCTTGTGGTTGCCAACTGTAGTCATTAATATTTATCTAAGTAGCTTTTTGTACCAAATGGAACGTAAAAATTTGTGAAGTATTGGTTAAAGAGCTAACATTTATCAATGCCACCGGAATAAATTGTCGTTTTCAAGCAGCCAAAAAGTCCATAGGTGCAAGGGACGCTTGCTCTTAGGCAGTCGTCAATAACGCCGGATGAGCATTCATAGCATGTTATACCATGTACGTAACTAGAATACAGCAATGCGATTTGCGCGATCATACAGCTATTCATCTATAACATAAATCAGCGATGTTAGGCCTTTTCCGTTAATGAGAGCAGGAAGATGAATACGAGAATCGAAAGCAGGATTTTCTCAATATTGATCTTATTAATTGATGTTTCAAACTGTGAAGAGCATGAAAGCTTGAAGCAACGTAGTTCGCACCGGCTTCCAAGTAGTTGTCTCAAGTGTGCTGAAAATGAAAGAATAAAAACATCGTTTGTGCCTTTTTTAAAAGATATATGATCTCTGGGGAAGGTTCAACAGATTCTGTAAGATATCTAAGTAACATATTATACTCAATGTATTATTTAAATTTTTAACTCGTAGGATGTAAGCATGGGAAATGAATGTAATTTATCTTTGCAGTAAGTACAAGACTAAAACTTAACTATGAGTAATAAGAGCATTTTTTGTTACATGTCAAATATAGGGGAACGAAAGTAAAGTTTGAATGATAGCAATACATACTAAAACTTGAAATGAAAGCTGAGATGGCTAACAGTGAAGCATCAAATCATTCCAGTAGTAAGGGTCAGTGGTCAACACTTGCTGTTGCACAAACTGATAAATATTGTCACATAGTAATGTTTGTTCAGTGTTTGTCCAATGCTTCAGTTCGCGTAAACAATTTTCTAATCACAAACCTTGCATTGCTCCTTTTAAATTTAATTTATATGATAGCCGTTTCGTACAAATGTTATAATCCTGGAAATGCGCTGAACAGTTGCATTTCATGCATATGAATGATGCTTCTCGAATTTTTACTGTTTCTCGAGGTTTTTAAACCCTTCAAACATTAACATAGACTCCAAGTTTTTTTAGTAATATCCAAAAATTGTCCATAACAGCATTTATAAACAAAAAGGACAAAGAATGAATCCTGAACGTAACAAAGCAGGAGCGTTCAGTTTTCTTTTTTTTTTTTGGTTGGTACATCTCCTTATAGAAATTATTGTTTCGCACGGTATGATGCATCAAATATTGTTCAGTGACCGTCGAATAAACTTCTTCACCCCTTTCGTCTTCGAGGCGGTGATTTCAGCTAGTTCCGTTTTGAAGCAGAGAAGCGAAAAGAAATGGAAAACTTTTGTGTCTGTTGTTACTTTCTACCTTCCATAACGCTATTCAAATATAGATATATCACGAATAGGACTAATCTCAATCCATATTGTTTGGCTGGACGCACTAATAATTGTTGGCAAAGATGCATAACGGCAATAAACTTAATTATTGAAGTGGCCTGTTCTACTTTGCCAATAACTGTTGTCAAATTTGATGAAGACTCACAATGTACACTTTCTTGTTAAATGTGTTAAGCTTAAAATTTTGTTTCCTTAATCTTTCTTTTGTAATTCAATTTGTTGTGTCTACACATTAAATAACTTGAAAAAAGCGGAAATACATCATTTTGACTTGATAGAGTAATATTTGCAGAATAACTCTGTTAATCCAAAAACGGTGAAGCGAAAAAAGTGAAATGAGAAAGTGATCTGAATTTGCTGTTGCACAATAAATGCTTACAAGTTCGATAAGTTTTCATAAGATTCCATAAGTTCGATTTTCATTTTGAAAATTTTATCCCATTAAGGAAATGAATTTTGGCCGTTGATTGGAACACTACTCTTTTTGTGGGTTTATCGAGAATTCAGTGCGAATAATATAATTCGACATAGCTTGACGATGAAATAAGGGCTATAGTCAGTGGCTCAAAAGTTATGTGTAGATCTGTATATGCGAGTATCTTCCCATATTTACTCGTACCTGCACGTTCTCAACTCAGTTCATTCATTGGTAGCCATTTAGATATGCTTAGACTGATGGAAGAAGACCTTGAGATTGGGTGCATCAGTGTCTAAAGAAGGCTTGCCCAAAGTAGAAGTTCTCCAACAGCAATAGCAACGACCGTACAAAGATGTAAGTTCAATTAAAGCGACAAAGAGGTGGCAACATATCGGCCGTCTGTTCCACTTGCCTCATTTACTCTTACCCTTGCCCTTTCCATCTCAAGATATGACATTTGTCAATGGAACAGGGGAAAGGGACAACTCGACCATCTAACTGCTTTCCATCCTTCCAATCTTTCTTACACTTCCTGTGTTTTGCCGAAGCTACTACAATGCAATAAAAGCACTGCTATTGAAGCTATTACAATAAAAGCACCTGCATAATGCATGCAAACATTCTCGCAATAGTTTGTGTCAAGAAGTGAGCTGAGAGCTGTAGTTTCGAAGGTCGCGTTTACGAGCAGTAAATGCAGTAGTGCGCTACTGACATAAATATAATGTCAACAGTTCGCTGCATTGATCTTGACTGCTATTGTTTGTTAGCATCTTAAAATGGGTACACTTCTTTCTTTGCACATGGCCTCTTGTCAAGGATGTTTGGTTGACGATGCACACGATACACACTTCTCTACCCGATGACTTTTCCTGCACCTTTTCACAAGCAATTAAGCAAAGGTTCAAAATTAATCATCATTTGAAGTGTGTAAAAATGCAAAAAAAGCCTGAAAATCATGCAACACCAATAATTGATGAGCATAAGAAATCATTATTTCAACAGTAAATGTAAAACTGATAAGACAACACATACGTGATAATTTTTGCGGTCTAGCTCCTTCAGAAGAAAAAGCCTAAAACAGGAGATGTCCTATTAAAATTCGTCATAAAAGGCCCAGAATATGAAAAGTATGTAAAAATAAGGAAATAAAGGACTTCGTAAAGAAAAAAGTGACGAAGTAAAGAAAATACAAAGGACATTAAAAAGTTTGAGTCCATTCATTATTTCGTTTCTTCCTATGCGAAAATCTTGACATTTTTCCCTTGATCTGGATTTGGTGACACTTTTTTAAGGTAGCAACTCCGAGGAAGTTTTGTTTGACTGCAGCATTTATAAGAAAAATGTGTATGGCATCATCTTTTATAGTTTCAAACATTTTCATGTAGTCTTCCATACAGATATTAGTCATGGTTTGTTTCTTTTTTCTTGTATTGAAATTGATTCTAAGGTCACATCTCATCGTAAAAAACCACTTTAAAGCAAAATTAGTTTATTTGTTCACATTTAGTAGCTGGAATTTCAGACCTGTATCTCTTGTCGTTCCAGGTTTCATCCTAAGTTCAAATAGCAGAATATATCCGGTTTTGATCATACAACTTCTTAAATATTGGTGATAGTTATTAACCTACTCGAATGGTAATAATCACTTGTTTCGATGTACAGAAATCAAAAGTAAAACAGAGGAATTAAAAGGTTATGTAACTTGAAATATTTAACTTAAATTTGAGGTTACAGAAGTTGTTATTATTAGGAAGTGTATTATTGCTAGGGATTGCAGCTTCATAACTGGTAAATTATTAAAAGCGTTTTAACCAGAAATCGAGGTTAAATTTTTTAGCCAATAATCTTTTAGAAATAGACAAAAACCTCCAAGTTCAAATATTATAAATAAGGCTTTATTCATCATGTTTTTTTTCGTGGAATCGCGCCATCATTCAAACCAACTTTTATTTGAATTTTTATTTATTTTTCATTTGTTATTTTTTATTTCAGTTATGCATACATGTCGTGATGTCCATTTATCAACGATAGATCTCAAATAAGAATTATGATAAGATACAATGGTTGATCGATGTGATTTCAGTAAGATCTTTTGTGGTTATACTCTCTGCTGTGACATACAGTAATATTTCCTCATCCTCTCTCCTACCTTATCACTAAGTGAATAAAAAGGTTTCATGCCATCTTCCCAGGAAAAATCCCGATATGTCAGTGAATACAAAATGTTCTGTCTCATCGAGCAAATTTGCATAAGGCATTTTTAGCAGAAATTTGAATGGATAGTATCAGGTACAGCAATGGAAGAACAGAGAGGGTTGTAATGAGAATGTGTGCGATTAAAATGCATCTCATTTCAATTCATTTTAATTCGGAGGTCAGTTTGGAAAATAACAGTGTTGCTGGTTGCTTGCCCTGGTTCCGAACTCCAACTAACCAACTAATCCATGAAACTCTCGGTTTCCTTTCTTCTCCTGTCCATCCTGTTCCATTCAGAGATGATCACCGCTGGTCACAAGATGCATGCTCATTCATGATGATACATAGAGACGCCCATACATATGCGACATCTAAGAGATCTTTTGGTCAGATCTCAGTAATGGCAGCAATACTTGACGTGTTGGTAGCACGACATAGTACCGATGGAATTGAATGTATTTTTATGTATTGTTACCAACAGGAGCGATGGCTGTGGAATCCAGCAAAATAATGTACAGCAATGGGACCTTCGTCCGCTGCTCATCTTACTTCGTAGAAAACAAATTAGGTTGCCATGCTGTTGCGGGTGCTGTCAACCAGACTCCTTCCGAGAAGCGCCGCATATCTGCTTTTTTTGCGTGTACCACCAGACCAATTTATTTGAGATAGCGCTGCCTACCTAGCCATCTTATCACATTATTTTGAATTTCAAACGAAGCATTATTTAGGTAACACTAACTGATGAAACACGAAATTGTTGATCTTCGACCAGCAGCGGTAAGATAGAGAAAGTTTCAAGATGCTTTCAGTCTATAGCAAAGAGATTGTACATCACTGGCCCGAACATTTTCTCAAAATTTTGTTTTGATCCTCGAACTGGTTCATTTTCTCTTGAAGTCCTGTTGCAAGCAAAAATCAAATTTAACTGAAGTACAAAGGTATTTTGTTGTTTCGAAATTTACAAATCGAAATGAATTCAATGGACTAATTGTTTGGTTCGGGAAAGTGTGGCAGAACCAATAATCGGAACCGTCATTGGATGCAATGGTCTTCAAAAGCAGATTTTGGATGAACAAATTTCGTCGAACCATTTGTTCACAGTTCCGCGAAATAATTATTCCTAAATTTGATTAATAATCTTAAACTAATATTTCAAGCGAAAATATGCAGAAGAAAATTAATAATTTTATCGCAAGGATTTGCCAAGAAAGCGAAATAAATGTTTGCATCGAAAAAATAATGTGTACAGAATAACCGATCAATCGCGTTAGAAGTTACTATGTGAACCCTAGATCTTGTTATTTAAATAGAAATCTTATTCAAAATCGTGCAAAACTGCCAAGAGTTACAAGACGGAATTTGAAAGAGAAAGTAAAATTAATTGCAAACACTCACTTAACGATACAAAATCAAAGCTTACTGTCGCTAAATTTATCTTTAAGTATAAATTATTTTAATCAAGAGTTTAAACTGTATAGAGTTAAGAAATAATAAGAGAGACAAAATGTCTGAATTGTGATAATTTATTTGCCTATGCCAAATGAAGATCTGCTTACGCTGAAGCATAAAATGTATTTGGAAACATCAACAGCTATAGTGTAGCCCCAGTCTTTGTACAGAATGAAAATTTGTCTGTTTAATCAGCTGATAACTAGTAGATACGATTCAGACGGCTTGCAACATTCTTCTAGAAGTAACATCAAAGCCACAGAAAATAGTTATCACATATATTGGTGATTTCTCACGCAAAATTATTTTTTAATAATTTAATTAAAGGCTTGATTTATAAATATGACTTTTCCCAGGAAGGAGGACACATTATGTTTCAGGGTTTTGCTAATATTTGGTGATGCTTATCAGTGAAGTTGTTATTTTGCAGTGCTGTTATGAGCTGCGCAGTAAGTTTATATAGGTATAGTGGCCTCGGTGACGGTTGTCACTCCAGTAGAAGATTTAATGAATGGAAGAGAGATACTGGCTGTCGTGGATAGAAGGATCGGTTGATGCCCGGAGCGATAGTATTTAGGAGGAGGATTCAGTTCACAGAGTGGATCACGGCGTACATACACACATACATTTTAAAGAAATTTTCGGGTGTTATTGCTGCTACTACTACTATTGCTGCTGTTGCCGTTCTTTGTAAACTGACGAGTAAGAAGAGGTAGGGAAGGGAAGAAGGGTAGCGCAAATATTTTAGTGGCTGTTTAAGGTCAGCTTGTAGGTCGTCGACATTTGCTGTAATGCTCCAAGCAGAGAGTCACCCAGCATTTCACCGTAGCTGCAGACCCTTACTCTGCCCCTTCGATTTCTAATGGAACCTGACAATCCTGATAATTCCTATTGTTGTGGTCCTTACTACTGTTTCTTGTCTTGGAATATTTCAATGTCACAAGGCTTCTCATACTTTCCGCATGATAATGTCGTTATAATTCCAACACTGCTCCAATCTCCACCAGGTAGCTCAGTTCAGTTATTGCTATGACGTATGCACTAAGGAAGTTGTATATTGACTGATGTGGTGGAATGGGGAGGTGTGCCTTTTCCCTAGCACCGGTTGTCATCAGACTGCTGATGCTGCGCGCCTCGACATGGTCACTGACCTGCTGTTACTTAATATTCCTTCGCCTTTTCCTCCACATTTCTAACCATATCTAAACATCATCGCTAGTAACAGCTTATATTTCAATGCTATCAGCTCGAATCTTCCCTATAAGCTGCCTTGTGCCACAACATCGCCCCTACCGTACTCCTCTTATCTAATGGCTGCTTCGTCCTATGGTAGTTTCCTTTCAATATACAACTATACTAGCACAGATTTTGATTAAATAGTCATACATTGATTTGAAATTTAGCTGTTTTCAAATTTTAAGTAATGTGTTGGTGACAGTATGTCAATCTTGGTTCGGACTTCTTGGACATTCATATGAGCAGATTTTCTAAAAATGTCTATTGATTGTACAACAACAGCTAAATGTACTGCGCTCCAAGAATACATTGTGGTACTTAATGCAGTAAATATGCATTCTTGAATGACCTTCAGTTACAGTGTTATCGTAATATCGCTGTGATGCTGTTGTAGTCTTTGCTATTGCTGCTTCTATTGCTGCTCAAAATCTTTCACATTTCTACGCCCTAATACTTCCCGATTTTTCGATCTCATCATATGACCTTGTTCGTATTGTCACTATGCTGCACGTTACCTCTTAGAACGTCTCGTATTTATAACAGGTTATGACAGCTGCAAAACTTCAAATGCCATTGATTATATAGCAGCAGCTAAATATTTGATTTTTTAATTTATGACTTGAAGTCATTTATTTTTCATCGTCATTTTTTAGACCACAAGTCCTTTTGTATACTGAAAATTTTTTAAATTCAAGATAGTTGGCGTTTGCAAATGTTAATACTTTTTTAATTAAGCAAGTTTTCAAAATAGGTATTCTCAGAACAGCTTTTATATTTATCAATAGTTCCTTCCTGCTTTAATGCAAGTTAGCGGACTCAAAGAAGAAATAATAAGTTTAATCAGCAGGAAATAGTGAGAGTTGTATAACAAAAAATGGCATCATTTCATTTCTTCCAGAAATTTTCACATTTTATAAATTCTTCACATTTTCAGCTTTATATGTGAATTGCTTAATTTTTTTTTTTGCCATTTTCCTGATTTTTATTTTTTGACCTAAATTTGATACATTTCTCATGAATCGTTTTCACTAAAAGAAAAATTTTTAAATGTTTAGTTTAAAATTAAATTTTATGCGC